>NC_041389.1:679540502-679599005 GCF_002162155.2 Triticum dicoccoides
CGGTTTTTTTTCGGTTTAGGTAAAACCGATGTTTTTTTAAAAACCTAGATCTGTTTTTTTTTTGAATAGATCGATTTGGTTTTCGTCGGTTTAGTTATTTAGCGGACGTGCATCCGTACATTCGTTTTAATGAAGGTTGTTCGTCAGTTAAGCACAGACAGCAAACATTCGTTTGTTAGCCTGTTCATCTTGTTTTGTTTTTCCAGGGTTTTCCCGTGATTATTTTCGATCGCGATCTCTGCCCTGATCTTCGATCTAGTTTAACTTTTCGCTCGTTTATCCAATTTAGATGAAACAAGCGCCTAGATCTTCGTTTCGAGGCCCTCTTTCTGTTTAACCAACTTGAACAAGATTTTGGTACAGTAAAATTTGACTTTAGTCCAGATTAGTAAACGATTCCTCTTTCTTTCATAGTTTGAGTTGTTTCTCCGTTTGATTTGATTCTTTTTGCAAACCAGAGTTCAGTTGAACTTTTTGGTTAGATCTTCTTATTTGTGTTTTTACTGTGCTTTTAGTTGAGTTCTTATGTATGTTATTGTTTGTTTGCGATAGAATTCCCGGAGTGCGAAGCGTGCTACTACGAGTATCTAGGTTTTGCGGATCATCAGCAAGGCAAGTAACACTTCGTCATATCCCTTTAATTACCCAGTTTTTATGCATTAGTTTCAACCCTCAAATATTGCATTGTTAGGATCTGAATAACATGTGGGTTTGGGAAGTAGATGATGAGGTAGAACCTATTGTCCTTTTATTATCAAACCTTTGGGAGTTACTTCTACGTTATGCTTAAGATTGCTATGCTATGCTCGTAGACGTGGATTGGGTGAGTGTATCCATGACAGATGTGAGTATGGTTAATTTATGGTTAAATTAAGGTGGCTACTTAAATACACATTTGGGTGGATTGGTTGTGGGCACTTGGAAAATCCAGTGTTGTCCTAGGATATCCCGGAGAACCTGTGTGATCATCCTACGGTCCGCCACCCGGGCTCAAAGGATCATAAGATTATTCATGCTAGAAACTTCTGTGTGCAGCCACAAGCTATTATGGGCTATAGCATAGTTGAGTATGTTGTGTGACCTCTTTCAGTGGTAGACTAGCAGATGTAGGGGATGTAGGTGGTACTGTCTACCAACAGTAAAGAGTTAATGCTTCTGAAAGACTGTGTCTCGGTCATCCATTTCTCAAACATCATGTAGTGCGAGAAATCCAACGGATGAGATCGAGTCTTGTGGGGAAAAGTGCGCAAACCTCTGCAGAGTGTACAAACTAATCATGGTTAGCCGTATCCCCGGTTATGGACATCTTGAGTATCTGGTTCTTGGATTATAATGTTGATCTCATCACTCTAAATTAATTTTGTTGGGTAATTGATGATGCTTAATTGGGATTGAGTTGGAGGAACCTTCTCAATGTTTAACAACCACCATGATAGTTAAATAAAATTTATTCCTTTATTGTAGGGAAAAATTGGCTTCATGCAAAACTGTAACCATAGAGCTTTCCACCAGCCATATATGCATGTAGTGATAGCATTTATTCTGTTCATTACTCTATGTTTTACATTGCCAGCATATTCCATGTGCTGACCCGTTTCAGGCTGCAACATATCTTGTTGCAGACTTTTCAGACAACGAGTAAGGTGCCATAGGTCATTGTCGTTCACTTAGCTATGCCGTTGGAGTTGATGGACTCACTTTATCTTCCAAGCCTTCCGTTGTTATCATTTTTAGATGGCCTTAAGCCATATTATTGTAATAAGTTCTCTTTTGAGACATTCAATGTAATAAGTGTGTGATTGCCACTCTGTTATAAATCCTCGAGTATTGTGTGTGTCCGCATTATCGATCCAGGGATAACACTGATGCACAGAGACTGGACAGTTTGATGTCTGGTGCCTACACTAGGCCTTCTGTGGGACTGAATCCTGGCCCACCTGGCTGGTTGGGTTTCTAGTCGTATTCAGGCCGTGGTGGCCCAGTAGGCTGCAATTTTTTATTTTTTTTCTAGTTTTTTTGTTTTGTTTTTTGCATTATTTATTTTCTTTTGTTTTTTGCTTTATTTTTTAGTTCTTTTTGCTGTTAGGTTACAAAAATTATGGACTTTCTGTTACTGCCATTAATTTTCAAATTCGAATTATTTTAAATTTGTGTGAATCACTAGTTTGTGAATAACTTTACTATAAAAATATATTTTTGAGTGATTCTTTGTCCTACTATTTAATATTATTGTGTTTTATCATTATATTCAATTTGGTAAATTTTTAGTTTATTTCAAATGCCTGTTTTAATAAAAAACAGATTTTGTTATTTTAGTTTGCTATTTAAGTTTCTAACAAAAAATTTCTTTATGAAAATTCGTTTTGCCATTAATGTTTTGAACAGAAAATACTTTGATAATTTTATTTGCATAAATTTTATATAATTTTAGTTTCAAAAGTACTAGAGGTTTGTAAAAGCTTTTTAGTTCATTCCTTTTGTTATTAGAGTTTTATAAAAGGGATTTCATTTTTTGAACTTATTTGAACTCCAGACTTTTTGTGTGTTCAAAATGCACCATTCAAAGCCCTTTATGAATTGTCTACCCTTTATGACTTCATTTGCTATTTTTCATGCATTTACTGATTTTTTAAGCTAAATGACGCAGAAATTGAAAAGCAATACAAATGAACTCTGAAAAGCTTGAAAGTTGGCATGGTATCATAATTTCACCCACATAGCATGTGCTAAAAATTTGAGAGGGTTACGGCAAAAACTGGATGCTCTTCGTGTACAAAATGGACAATCTCTTTCGAAGTATTAGGGTTTTAGACGAAAACTCATCTATTACAAAGGGATTTCATTTTTTTGAACTTATTTGAACTCTAGTCTTTTTGTGTGTTCAAAATGCACCATTCAAAGCCACATCATCAATTTTCAACCCTTTCTGACTTCATTTGCTATTTTTCATGCATTTACTGATTTTTTGAGCTAAATGACCCTAAAATTGAAAAGCACTACAAATGAACTCTGAAAAGGTTGAAAGTTGGCATGGTATCATCATTTCACCCACATAGCATGTGCTAAGAAGTTGAGAGGGTTACGGCAAAAATTGGATGCACTTCGTGTAAAAAACTGACAATCTCTTTCGAAGTATCAGGGTTTTGGACGGAAACTCATCTGTTACAAAAGGCACTTCTCTAGATGTAACTGTAGTGATATTCTAGGTCAAAGGCACCATTATAATAGTTGTGGAGACAAAGTCTTCACTTTTTCTTCGCTTGTGTCCTTTGCTTATTGCGTCGTAACCATGGATAATCCTCATCGTTTAACAGGGTGCTTGGGTCAGCCTTGACTTTGAAGGGAGGAATTTCATGAAACTTTTCATAATCTTCAGACATGTCTGTCCTGCCCTCCAATCCCATGATGTATTCGCTTCCTTATCTTTTCTTTTTCTCTGTTTGTTAGACATGTCCTTCAGATAGAAAACCTGCGCCACATCATTGGCTAGGTTGAATGGTTCATTTGTGTACCCAAGATTGTTTAGATCCACTGTTATCATTCCGTACTGTGGGTCTACTTGTACCCTGCCTCCTGACAGAGGGACCTTCAAATCATGTCCATAGTCAAGTTCCCATATGTCCACTATGTAACCATAATATGTGTCATTTCCCCTCTTGGTTGCTGCATCAAAGTGGACACTGCTGTTTTGGTTGGTGCTCTTTTGATATTGTGCGATTGTGTAAAATGTATTCCCATTTATCTCGTACCCTTTTTAAGTCAATACAGTCGAAGATGGTCCCCTGGCCAACGAGTACAACTCATCAGAAATAGTGTTGTCACCCATGAGTCGTGTTTGCAACCAACTGCCGAAAGTCCTGATGTGTTCACATGTAATCCAGTCATCACACTGCTCCGGGTGTTTGGAGTGCAGAATGTTCTTGTGTTCATCGTCATATGGGGTCACCAAGGTAGAATTTTGTAGAACTGTGTAGTGTGCTTGAGACCAAGAATGCCCGTCCCTATATAATATTGAGTCCCCTCCTAGCATGCCTTTTCCACTCAGTCTCCCCTCATACCGCGATTGAGGGAGACCAATCTTCTTAAGGTTAGGAATGAAGTCAACACAAAACCCAAGGACATCCTTTGTTTGATGGCCCATGGAGATGCTTCCTTCCACCACTGCAGGATGCCGCTAACGTGACACTACGATTAGAGACCATTTGAGAAACTGTGTGCGATGCATTAATCGCAAATGGTGGTGTAAGAAAACCGTCAAAAATGTGCAAAATGTTTGCGATGACGGATGCATCAAACAAGGTTCAGATTTTAGTTGTGTGTGCGATGCAGGGCATACGGTTCAGTTCAATTAACTGTTTGCAATGAGGGGGAACAAAAGAAACGGGTAGCCAGATGAAGGCATGTTCGATACACAGCATACGGTTCACTCGGATGAACTGTTTGTGATTAGGCAACACAAAAAATGGTCAGCCAGATCAAGGTGTGTGCGATATACAGCATGCGGTTCACTCGGATGAACTGTTTGTGTTGAGACAAGAGAACAGAAACGGTTCAATATAACAAGATGTGTGTGATATACGGCAAACATGTCTGCAATCAGAAATGCGTGCGAAGATCGATAATAACACAGAGGATTGCTTCTAATAAGACGCGTGTGTTGTGCGATGGGATTGCATACAGAACAACAACATATATACATATACACACTTATAAGGACATGGTTGCATAACCAAATTAAACATCCACTTACATAGGTGGCTACTATAACCATGGCATTTTCACAAACCAAAGTAAACTATTACATGCATAATTACATAGGTGGCTACTACACACATGCTGTTTCCACACACCAAAGTAAACTATATATTACATGCATGATTAACTAGCATAAATGATCATCTGATCATCATCTACTGCTTGTGACGCTTGGTCTACTTGTGGCTCGATCTGTGCTCGTCGATTTGGGTAACGAGGCACTTCCTCATGTCAAAGATCCGCCTGTGCATCTCGTAGCATGTGTACACGCTCTTGGCCGCGAACCTGAGGTGAGGTTCACCCAGTTGCCGCATCCAGGCCCTGTGCCAGGACACGGGACTTGTTCTCCGGGCATCTTGCTTCATCTTTTCGTAGTAGGGGTCAATGATGGCCGAGGCGAGTTCGACCAGGGAGTCCTTCTTGGTGCTTCCCCAGACCCTGTAGCAGTCACGGATTTCGACAAGGTTCTAGCAGGCCAAGCCCGTAACACTAAGCGCTTTTACATCTTTGGTAGTTTCCACTGTGGTGAACTTGTAGTCGGTGCTGTTGACAAACCTGCTGAAACGGTCGCGAGGCTCTCTGGCCATGCAGTAGTGATAGATGAGGACATGATGGCGCACACATAACTGGGCGACGGCAACCTTCTGATCTATGCCAGGACGATCGGCAGTGTACCAGAGGTCGATGACGACCACCTTGTACTTGTCTTCTACAAGCAACTGCTCAATGGTGTTGATATGGTCGTCCACCACGGCCGGGTCGATGGTGTACACCACCGACAGATCTGTCTCCCTCGTGTGGGTCTCCACTTTATGCTCACCGAACTACACTGGAGTGCCCCTAGACATCCCCTCTCTATGTGTCGTCCTGGGTGTGCTTGTTGTCTTGTGGGGAACGATCGAATGGTTGAAGAGACTAAGGTTATAATGGCCGCATGAATTAAAGGGGAGGCCAGACTACACGTCCTGATGGCAGTTCTAATTCGTAGCACGTAACTCCACCATGCCGTGCATAAATGCATCGCGTGGCAACACGCACGGCACAACCGCATGTGGGCCACCGACGTGATCGTGCGCAGGCCCAACCGCTGGCATAGCGCGCATGGAGGGACGCGAGAAGAGCGCTCTGTGGTCGTCTCAACGACGAGCAACCATATTTATGCATATAGCAGTTGAATACGCAAGGAAAACCTGTCCACAACCCGACCGCGCCGACGGACGTGAGCAGAGCGCGCCGCGGCGCCTAACAGCGAGCAACCACATATATGCATATAGCAGTTGAACTGTTTGTATAAATTAAGCACGACTGCTTAACCTATGAATGAAATCTATGCTTAATACTGAATTTTAGTTGCAAAAATTAAGCACGACCGGCGGCTAAGGAGCGGCGGCTTTTGTGGCGAGGTCAAGGTGCTTCTCAGCAAAGGCATCCAAGGCTTCTAGCCGATGGAAGAAGGCCAACGTCGTAGCGTCCTCACTGGCCTTGTAGATACCTATGTACATCATTTGCTCGTACAAGTGGATGTGTAGGTTGACGAAATCTTGCAGGGCGAGGCGCCTCGCGGCGAGTGCAACCTCCAGGTGGACATTCTTTGTGGTGTCGGCAGGCAGTCGTAGGGCCACGAGTGCTTGAAAGAGGTTCCGACCATGGAGGCCGATTAGGGTCGCAGGCAATGAGGAGCCCAGGCTCGCGGGCTGGAGGAGTACGGCGATGTCGTCCGCGAGCTTCTTGACGATGGTGAACTTGTTGGTTGTGGCAACGATCATCTGGTCCAACTGAGAGTCGTAGTTCACGTCAACGGCGGCCATCCACCAGCTGGTCGCCAACACCGTCTGGAGACGATCCTCAGTGCCATGCCGCAGGTTGGCGTCATGGTCCGTCTGGCACGGCCGTTGGCCGCTCGTGCGCATCCTTGCCATGGGTCTGGAGTGAGCACTTTTGCGCTTAGTGTAGGTGCTTAGGCAAATGCTTAGGTGCGTATGATGTGGTAGATGCATTGGAATGGAGGGGCGCCTTTATATGAGTGCAAACTGCATTACATTCACATTGTGCTGCCTCTTTTCCCGGTCCTCCTCCCATTACTTCCCTCATGCATTCATGATGCTAATTAAAGGAGGATACATTATTTTCCGTTCAACATTTCGGAACCGCTACCCTCTCCCTCGTGTGCATTTTAGCCGTATATGGAACTGCGCTGCTCGCTGTCAAATCGAATAGTACCGCGCCGCCCGTTGCATGCCCGGCTGAACACGCCTCCTCGCCTCCTCGCCTCCATCTATTCTTCCCTACTGAATTTTAGTTACAAAAATTAGATACTGATATTGATTTTTAGCTTCATATGACAGATGCAAATCTTACCAAATTGTTTGTAAGTGGTTGCACACGGGTCATCCAAAAGAACCGTTTGTGTTGAAGAGATGCACAAATCCTGCTCTCACTTTGCATACGCATGTTCTTTCTAAAACGTTTGCAATGAAGAGCCATTAAAACCTATAGCCATTAAAAACCAAGACACATGACATCACGTGAATGGTTACAATTTGAATTATGCACATAAATGCATTGAAAACTCAATTAATGCATAAAAATGTCCAAACGAATCCCAAAAATCCCAAAAATTGACACAACACTCCTGTTGTTCTATGTTGACACGAGAATTTTGTTGAAAGCTATAAGAGGAAATATAATGGATATCGTTTCGTCCCCAAAGGTGGGACGTTCCCCACCAAAACCATCAATCTTGTTGTGAGAAGCTCTGGTTTATGAGAAGCATATACTGAAATCTCCCCCAAATAGGACAAACAATTTACCACTGCATGTTGATGCCGCTCCATGATAGCATGCCAAGTTTCATGAATTTCAGATGAGTTTTGGATTTACTAGAATTTAAAAACCAGTTATCTCAATGTTTGCGGTGGAGTGACGGTGGCAGGGTGTTTGACATTCATTCCCATTTCTTGCATGGGACCTAAGCATGCAACGAAGGACACAAATTTGAATTTTTAACCAACTTATATGCATTAGAGCATGTGCATGTAGTTCAAATTTGAATTATGCACATAAATGCATTGAAAATCTCAATTAATGCATAAAAATTTCCAAATGAACCCCAAAAAATCCCAAAAATTGACACAACACTCCTATTGTTCTATGTTGACACAAGAAATATTTTGAAAGCAATAAGAGGCAATGGATATCGGTTCGTCCCCAAAGGTGGGACGTTCCCTACCAAAACAATCATGCTTGTTGTGAGAAGCTCTGATTTGTGAGAAACATATCCCCAAATCTGCCTCAAATGGGATAAAAAAATTACCACGACATTTTGATGCCGCTCCATGATATAGCATGCCAAGTTTCATGAATTTCAGATGAGTTTTGCATTTACTAAAATTTAAAAATGAGGTATCTCAATGTTTGCGGCCGAGTGACGGTCGCAGGCTGTTTGACATTCATTCCCATTTCTTGCATGGGACCTAAGCATGCAACCGAGGTCACATATTTGAATTTTCAACCAATTTATATGCATTAGAGCATGTGCAGGTAGTTCATATTTGAATTATGAACATAAATGCATTGAAAAACTCAATTAATGCAAAAAATGTCCAAACGAACCCCGAAAAATCCCAAAAATTGACACAACACTCCTGTTGTTCTATGTTGACACGGGAAATTTTTTGAAAGCAATAAGTGGCAATGGATATTGTTTTGTCCCCAAAGGTGGGACGTTCCCTACCGAAACCATCAGGCTTGTTGTGAGAAGCTTTGGTTTGTGAGAAGCATATCCTCGAACCTACCCCAAATGGGACAAAAAATTTACCACGACATGTTGATGCCGCTCCATGATAGCATGCCAAGTTTCATGAATTTCAGACGAGTTTTGCGTTTACTAGAATTTCAAAACCAGGTATCTCAATGTTTGCGGCCGAGTGACGGTGGCAGGGTGTTTGACATTCATTCCCATTTCTTGCATGGGACCTAAGCATGCAACCAGGGACACATATTTGAATTTTCAACCAATTTATATGCATTAGAGCATGTGCATGTAGTTAAAATTTGAATTATGCACATAAATGCATTGAAAAACTCAATTAATGCATAAAAATGTCCAAACGAACCCCGAAAAATCCCCAAAATTGACAGAGCAATCATGTTGTTCTATGTTGACACGAGAAATTTTTTGAAAGCAATAAGAGGCAATGGACATCGTTTCGTCCTGAAAGGTGCGACGCTCCCTACCGAAACCATCAGGCTTGTTGTGAGAAGCTCTGGATTTTGAGAAGCATGTCCCCAAACCTGCCCCAAATCGGACAAAAAGTTTACCATGACATGTTGATGCTGCTCCATGATAGCATGCCAAGTTTCATGAATTTCAGACGAGTTTTGCATTTACTAGAATTTAAAAACCATGTATCTCAATGTTTGCGGCCGAGTGACGGTGGCAGGGTGTTTGACATTCATTACCATTTCTTGCATGGACCTAAGCATGCAACCAAGGACACATATTTGAATTTTCAACCAATTTATAAGCATTAGAGCATGTGACTGTAGTTCACATTCGAATTATGCACATGAATGCTTAGAAAACTCAGTTAATGTATAAAAAATGGCCAAGCGAACCCCCAAAAATCCCAAAAATTGACACAACACCCCTGTTGTTCTATGTTGACACTAGTAAAAAAATTGAAATTGAGAAGAGGCAATGCACATCGTTTAGTCCAGAAAGGTGAAACGTTCCCTACCGAAACCATCGGGCTTGTTGTGAGAAGCTCTGGTTTGTGAGAAGCATATCCCCAAACCTGCCCCAAATGGGATAAAAAAATTTACCACAACATGTTGATGCCGCTCCATGATATATAGCATCCCATGTTTCATGAATTTCAGACGACTTTTGGATTTACTAGAATTACAAAAGCAAGTACGTCGATGTTTGCCGGAGAGCCACGGTGCCGTGGTGTTCAAAATTCATCCCCATTTCTTGCATGGTACATAAACATAAACCCATGGACACATATGATTTTACAACCCATGTTGGTGCATCGGAGCATGAGGACCATGAGGCCTGGGAACGCCTCGAGGCCTACATGCAAGAGCTCCGCCGATAGCACCCGGAGCTCGTGGAGGCGGAGCGGGCGATCTTTTCCGGCACGGAGAGCGGCGAGGTTATCACGCTCTTCTCCAATTAATAGGTCGAAGGCGGCGAGGATGGCAGTGCGGAGGGCGGCGAGATTATCGCGCTCTCCACCGATGACGAGGTCGAAGGCGGAGAGCACAATGACATGGAGGGTGGCGAGGTTATCGCGCTCTCCTCTGATGACGAGGTCGAAGGCGGCGACGACGGTGGCGCGGAGGCGGCAAGGTGGCCGGTGATGACAACGAGATCGATGTCGACGATTGGAGGAGTGCCTTCCCCAATGACCCCGATGACGGCACCGCCCGGATCCGGCTCGTGACACACCGTACCTAATGAGGAAGGATTGGCTTGACCTCTACTTCGACCGAAAGTAGTTTAGCTTAGTTTAAATTTACGTTTTATGTTCGGTGATGCAAAACTATCTATGTTTATGTCTAAATGCATGCTACTTTTGGTTGAACCTTCTTTGAACTTGATCAAATTGAAGTTTACAACATTAAGTTTAGGGGATCGACTAGAAACGGCCAAAATTGCTGGAGTGTATATATATATATATATATATATATATATATATATATATATATATATATATACTCCAGCAATTTTGGACTTATGCCTTGTTTATTTCAGTTCTTCACAATGTGATGTTCTATATGTGCAACTATTTGCCGTGCAATTAAATTTCATCAATAACAGTTTCAATAATACCACTATGAATTACGATATTTGGTTGTTGTTAAGGATATTGCAGTTAACATGCCTTTTTGTTTTTTAACAATAACTAGTGTACTTTATACCTGCACAATACTAGTTTGAATGAATATTTGCTTATTTATAAATGTTATGCCTGGCGCAGTTAACACACCTTTCCACTTCTTGTTTTGCTTAACTAGCATGCTTAAGCCTGCACACTGAAGCTATCATTTGTAGATTATGTTGTCTACCATGGATATATTTGGCTGATGTTTAGCCTGTTGTGCTTAACATGCCTTTATATATACTCATACAAGACAATATTGAGAACAATGTTGTTCTTTCCATCGATGTTAGTTTCATCGCATTGCTTATATGTACTCATTGTTCAGGATCTCGGTAGCTGGTACCATATAGCCTGGGGGATGATAAAGGATTAATCATTGAATTGGAAATTTCAGTCAATATAATTGTAACCCATTTATCAGTAGGTTAACTAGGGTCATATTTAATATATCTGAGGCTACATAGCAACATGCATTGTACTGAATGACTAAATATGCAATCCAAGGCCACATAGCAACAAGGAAGAGTGTTACCTTAATGTTCGTGTTACCTTAACATTTTGATGATGTCTAGATATACGTGTATAAAATCTTATACAATGGGATGGAGTGTGTGTTGTACTACATCATTTTGCAATTGTTGTTTAGCTTCTAATATTCACTTGGTGCTTTTAGGTACACATGTCATTGCCAAAGATCGACACTTCGACCCTTTCTGCTTATGGGAACATGAGATATTCATGAACCAGCATCAAGTGAGGAAACTGATAAAGATTGTTATTAAAATGGGTTAATCAAACTATATGTTTACAATTTATGCAAGAAAACAGTGAACTACAAGATGGTAAGTAAGAACCCTGTAGCCTTCTTTTTACTGCCCGTAATGAGTTTTGTTAGATGACAATGTCTTAATCTTTTTTCGTTCAAAGTGGATCCTGAAGCAGTTTACTCAAGATTACCTCTCAAACTACATGATTGGCGACCGGCCATCACAAGGGGTTGGACTAGAGTCATGCATGCCTTCTGTCCATGAGAGCACTATAGGGCCATTCCGCTTCACCTTGTTCAGCAACCAGAATGTATGTCACCTCTTTCTCTACCATCTGTAATAGTACAAGTATAGAACCCTGGTTCATCATTCTTTATTTGGTGCTTATGTAATTCTTAAACATATGTACCTGTGAATTGAATAATGCATTGGTTGTTTGAACCTAATGGATATGAATAAAGTTGTAGCCTACTTTCAAGTTTAAATTAGGTACAATTTTAAACAACATCAATTAAATTAGGGCGAAATTATGCTATGCAGGTCATTAAGGCGCACACGGTTAATAAAGCACATCGTGTTCTATATACATCATAATCTGACATGGTTCACGGAGTGGAAACGTGTGTAACAATGCACACAATTGTTATTTACAAAGCGTGTGTGATGTCAGACACTATCACATACGATGCGGGAAAACTAAATTTGTGTGAATCATGAACTGTTTGTGATATGCCAGGCATTGTAAACGAGATCTAGTTTGGTACGTGCCTGGAATCTGCCTAGAGAACTCCCGTGCCTAGATTCTGCCTGGTTCTAGGTAAAACCACAAAACTCCGACTGCGATGGCCATGCAAGCACAAACGAGTAGCAAGGATGAAGCGTTTCGAATATGCGAGACATTAGAAATGGTTATATAGGGGAATATGCATCCAGGCTCCCTATCCCCGACAGTTTCTGGGTCGTGTGGAAAGGACCCCCCTATCGCCCACACTGACTTGGAGATGGTTCCAAGTGCCGTCATGGAAAGGGGTTAAAAACCATTTGTATAGCAACGATGCATTCCAGTGTTCTGGCCTAGCGCGGTTACGGACATATTTCTTTAGGACTCCCATGAACCTCTCAAAGGGGAACACATTGTGTAGAAATACAGGGCCCAGAATGACAATCTCGTCGACTAGATGAACTAGGATGTGCGTCATGATATTGAAGAAGGATGGTGGGAACACCAACTCGAAACTAACAAGACATTGTGCCCTCCTTAACCTTGGTAGGATTTCTGGATCGATCACCTTCTGAGAGATTGCATTGCGGAATGAACATAGCGTCACAATGGCTAATCAAACATTTTCTGGTAGAAGCCCCCTTAATGAAACCGGAAGTAGTTGCATCATAATCACGTGGCAGTCATGAGACTTTAGGTTCTGGAACTTTTTCTCTGGCATGTTTATTATTCCCTTTATATTCAACGCGAAGCCAGACGGGACCTTCATACTGAGAAAGCATTCAAAGAAGATTTCCTTCTCTTCTTTGGTAAGAGCATAGCTGACAGGATCTTCATACTGCTTTGGAGGCATGCCGTCTTTTTCGTGCACACGTTCACTAGTACGCGTTGGTGCTATACAAACGGTTTTAACCCCTTTCCGCGACGGCATTTGGAACCGTCGCCAAGTGAGTGTGGGCGATGGGGGGGTCCTTTCCACATGACCTAGAAACCGTAGGGGATATGCCCTCCTGGCACACACGCTCGGCAAAATGAGGTCGTGTGCGACCGGCGAGCGAGCAAATACGGTCATACGTACAGTAGTGCTAAAAATACAATTATACAAGAGAAATCGTTTTCGGTCATAAGTACATCCCACACAGTCAGTCCTCGCTAAACATTTCCGTTTGTATATACATCCACACAGTCGCTCCAAGGAAAACATTTCCGTTCGCAGGTACATCACACACAAGTTTCCCCGCTAAATCGTTTGTGATAGCGTTGACATCGCACACAATATTAACAATTTTATCGTTTGCGTTATTGAATGCATCACACACGGTGCGTTGAAAAAACTGTGTGGAAAAGGCTATCCATCACACACATGTTTTATGCGGTAAACGTTTGTGGAAGGTGGCCTAACGCAAACAGTTTCGAAGAGAATGTCGTGCGTGATTGTTCATTGATCCAACACGGTTTATTCCTAGAAACTGTGTGCGTTTCCTCAGGTCATCGCCCATGATATTTTCTCAATAACCTTTTGCAATAGCAAAAACCAGTTAGTAGGCTAATTCACCATTAGTAGGCTATTTGCCCTCTTATTAACAATCCATTTATTAATCTAATTGATATTCATATTAAACACAAAATATATTTCATTCCCATATTATTAAAGCAGGATTTCATAATGGAAATACATCAGAGTACTACATGATATAACTTCAGCACTCAGCTAGCCCATTACACAACTGCACCAGTACCAAGTTTCACATGCAACTTCTAGAACCTTTCGAAATTAGCATCATAGACGATACATAGATAGCTGCATCTCATCAGGAAAACTGCTGAAGCAGAAGGCGAATATTGAGCCTTCATTGATGTTGAAGTTATTTGCAACTTTAGGACAGTGCCTGTGGATGATTGACCGTCCATCCTTCATCCTCTTCAGGAACAATTCAATATTGAACCATGGGTGTTGTATGAATACCTTCCTTGCCTCCTGACCATACAGGTGGTTTGAGAGGTAATCATCAATGAACTGTTTTGGAAAGGCCTGAAAATAAGGATGTGCATATATCTTCTCTATATTGGAAATGCAGCAAAGGAATAAAAAAGAAAAGGTATAATAGTTAGTACCATCCTGTAGTGAATTGATGTCTTCTTCATTGTGTAGACAAAGATCTTGTTGTTTTTTGTCGCTAATTTCTTTATCCTAACAATCATTCTGAGTTTCTTGACTTGACTGATATTCATGGACAACTCATTTCCCCATATGCAAAAAGGGTCAAACAGTTTGTCAAAACCTCTGACAACAGGACCTACATGTGCAAGACCCAATTGTTTAATACCTAAGTATTAGAATGGTTCCTACAATTGCACAATAATGTGCAATTAGAAAAAGGGCCATGGATGTGCAAACCTTGATTTTAAAGCTTAGTGCTTCCCATTGCTTCCCTGCAAGACATATAAAGTAGTTGGTGATTAGGTTAAGTGATGGTTCGCATGCTATTAGTAAAATATGTTGATGAAAAATAAGAACATTGCAGATTCATCAGATGAATTAAAGCCACATGGAAAAACCATTTATCCAAATGAAGCATCATTAAGAACTAGGAAATATGGCAATTATATATGTTTCCCATGTATTAAGTGCAGCCAAATTCGATTATTCGTCACATGCACAACAATACAAAATTGTACCCACGACAATTCGACATTGCATTGCAGAATTGAACCAAGCAGTTAACTAAACACCACAACAAATGAACCAAACATTAACTGAGCACCACATTTCACAATATAACATACTCCTAATAGAAGATCAGACAGTTAACCAAACCAAGCATGCTTAACAACTTGGAAATATAGGAATTGTATTTGTTTCTCATGTATTTAGTATAGCTAAATTCGATTTATTTCTCACATGGTATACAATAACATAATGCACCCACTACAATTGAACATTGCATTGCAGAATGGAACCCAACAGTTAATTAAACACCACAACAATTGAACCAAACGTTAATTGAGCACCACATTGCACAATGTATAACATACTAGAAGATCAAACAGTTAACCAAACCAAGCATGCTTGACAACTTGGAAATATAGCAATTGGATTTTTTTCTCATGTATTTTGTAAAGAAAAAAATCGATTTATTTCTCACATGGAAGACAATACAAAATTGCACCCTGAAGAATTGAACATCACATTTGCAGAATTGAACCAAATAGTTAACTGAACATGACAACTAATTAACTAGACAGTTAACAAGTGAGCACCACACTGCATGACATATAGAATGTATACACAGGAGCAAACGATTGCATGGTAAAAGTAGATAGCACAATTCAGTAGAATTTGTTAAGGAAAGGGAGGAGCAGCACACTCAACGAGTAAACCAAGCATGCTTAACCGGCGTAGCTAGCAAATTGCAAGGTGCTCCTCCAAGATCTGGGGGTCGGAACAAATGGTAGCCATCCCGACGCGACCTCATCCGCGTGTGCGGCCACGATTTGCTTCTCCGCTGCCAAATGATCCTTGAGCTCCTGGCTATACTGCATGCACCATGGCTTAGGGAAGCGCTTATTTGGTGGAGGGGTTAGTGATTTGTGTGGAAGGTATCGCGTCGGTGGTCGGGGCATGTGGGATCTGGAAGGAGAAGGAGAGGATGGGGGTCTGATGTGGATTACCTGCCTGGATAGACGAGGCTCAGAAGGAGAAGGAGGGTCGCCGATGAGGGGGTGGTGCTGCAAGCAAGGAATGAAGGTTTCAACTTGGAAAGGAAGTCAGAAACAGGGGAAATGTGGCTTTTGGTAAGGGGGAGGGACGGCGAGGTTGATATTTCTGCGGAAGCCAAAACTTTGGAATCGCTTTAGCGAAAAAACTAGCGCGCGAAGTGTCATCAGACACGGTTCCTTATTCACAACTGTGTACGATATGTGAACATCACAAACGATTCAGATAGCTTAACTCGTGTGTGATGAGTTTGAACGTCAGAAATTTTCTTTCCAATTTCCCTGGTTATAGTGCTCATCCACGTCATTGCATAATTTGGGTACACAAAGGAGACTAGAGCACACCCACACTTCTTAATCGAGCAAGTTCAACAATTAAACTGAGCTAGCTGGACTAAACATTACTCTACCAAATTAAAGACCGACGCTCTTAATTAAACAAAACAAAGAGTACTACTACGGCTGGTGCTCGTCGATCTCCGCCGCCTCCTCCATGTCCAGCTCACGCCTGACGGTCTCCTGGGGAAGGGGCTCCATGGCAACCATCGCACCATACTCGGCAAGCATCTCGCCATCCGAGTCCGCCATCTCTTTGGAAGAAGGCCTCCACGAGCTGGGCATGGGCGGCTGCCATATGGGGTTTGGTGGGCTCCGCCGTAGCAAGGTATGCCGCGCAGGAATGGACGACTGCTCGAACGCTCTCGGTGATTCCCAACTCTTCGGCCAGGGGTTGTAGACCGTTGTTGAAGAAGCTTTTCTCGATTTGTGCGGTGACCGCCACGAGCTGGGCGTGGGCGGCTTCGACATGCTCCTGGGCGGTCTCCATCATGGTTAAGGCCTCCGCTGCATAACGGACAACTGCCATGCTGCTCTCGCCAATTGCTATGCCCGAGGCAGATATTGCTGCTGCCGCCTGAGAAGCAACAGCGGCCGTTTGGGCTGCCTTGTCCGCCAGGTTGCAGATTACGGTCGCCCCCACGAAGCTTGTTAGCACGCGCCTGGCGGCTGCGACCGCGCTCTCGCTGGGGTGGGCCGCCGAAGTTGCCCTCGGGATGCGGGTCCACGTCCCCATCTTTCACCGGTGACGATTGAACAGTGAATTGATATCTGGGGAGCGAGCTAGTGTTCTTGACTCGCCGGCTATGGACTCTAGCCGACGCACCTTCTCGCGTAAGCCATAGGCGTACTCTACACCGACGGTGCTCTAGGATATTTTGTACTGCATCTCACATGGTTGGTGATAATAAATTGTGTGGGATCTACTTGATTTTTTTATCTTGACTTGACTTACATAATGGGGTCACAGCTGCAAAGGATGGTGTTTCAATTGCTAGAACTTCTATCTATAGTGAACATGCAACTATAGGTGTGTCGTCAAAAAATTTGGAATAATTCAGGGTTCATTTGGACATTTTTATACAGTAACTAGGTTTTCTAGGCATTTTGGGTGCACAATTCAAAATTAAACCATATGCACATGCTCCAGTGCACCAAAATGGGTTGTAAAATGATATATGTGTCCATGGGTTGATGCTTACAGCCCATTCAAGAAATGAGAATGGATTTCAAACACCACGTCACTATGGCTCTCCGGCAAACGTTGAGGTTCTTGCTTTTGTAATTCTAGTAAATACAAAACTCGCCTGAAACTCATGAACCTTGGCATGCTATCATGGAACGGCATCAAGATGCTGGGGTAAAAAAATATTCTCCCATTTGGGCCAGGTAATGGTATAAGCTTCTCGCAAACCAGACCTTCTCTCACAACAAGCATGATGGTTTGGGTAGGGAATGTGCCACCTTGGGGGACAAAACGATATATGTTGCCTCTTCTTACTTTCAAAAATTTCTCGTGTCAACATAGAACAACAGGAGTGTTGTGCAATTTTTTTGGGATTTTTCTGGGTTTGCGTGGACATTTTTATACATTAACTAAGTTTTCTATGCATTCATGTGCATAATTCAAATTTGAACTACATGCACATGCTCTAGTGCATATAAATGGGTTGAAAAATCAAATGTGTGTCCTTGGTTGCAACCTTAGGTCCCATGCAAGAAATGGGAATGAATGTCAAACACCTTTGTCACTGTCGCTCGGCCACTAACATTGAGATACATGGTTTGAAAATTCTAGAAATCAAAAACTCGTCTGCAATTCATGAAACTTGAGATGCTATCATGGAACGGCAGCAACATGTGGTGGTAAGAATATTGTCCCATTTGGGTCAGGTTGGGGTATAAGGTTCTCACAAATCTTAGCTTCTGACAACAAGCCTCATGGTTACGATACAGAACGTTTCACCTTTCTGGACGAAATGATGTCCGTTGCCTCTTCTTGATTGAAATATTTTGCTCCAGTGTCAACATAGAACAACATGCGTGTTGTGTTAAATTTTGGAATTTATCGGGGTTCATTTGGAAATTTTTATGCATTAATTGACCTTTCAATGCATTTATGTGCATAATTCAAATCTGAACTACATGCGCATCTCTAATGCATATAAATTGGTTGAAAATTGAAATCTGTCTCCTTGGTTGCATGCTTAGGTCCCATTCAAGAAATGGGAATGAATTCAAACACCCTGCCACCGTCACTTAGCCACAAACATTGAGATACCTGATTTTTAAATTCTAGTGAATCCAAAACTCATGTGTATTTCATGAAACACGGCATGCTATCATGGAGCGGCATCAACATGCCGTCGTAAAATTTTTGTCCCATTTGGGGCAGGTTTGGATATAACCTTCTCACAAACCAGAGCTTCTCACAACAAGGCTGCTGGTTTCGGTAGGAAACATTTCACCTTTCTAGACGCAAAGATAGCCGTTGCCTCTTGTCGATTACAATTTTTTCTCTAGTGTCAACATAGAACAATATGAGTGGTGTGTTAAATTTTGGAATTTATCGGGGTTCATTTGGATATTTTTATGCATTCATTGACCTTTAAATGCATTTATGTGCATAATTCAAATTTGAACTACATGCACATGCTCTAATGCATATAAATTGGTTGAAAATTCAAATATGTCTCCTTGGTTTCATGCTTAGGTCCCATGCAAGATATGGGAATGAATGTAAAACACCCTGCCACCGTGACTCGGCCACAAATATTGAGATACCTGATTTTAAATTCTAGTAAATCCAAAACTCGTCTGTAATTCATGAAACATGGCATGCTATCATGGAGCGGCATCAACATACCGTCGTAATTTTTTTGTCCCATTTGGGGTAGGTTTGGGTATAAGCTTCTCAAAAACCAGAACTTCTCACAACAAGCCTGATGGTTATGGTAGGGAACGTTTCACCTTTCTGGACAAAATGACAGCTGTTGCCTCTTCTTGATTTCAATTTTTTCTGTAGTGTCAACATAGAACAACATGAGTGCTTTGTTAAATTTTGGAACTTTTTGGGGTTCCTTAGCACATTTCTTAGGTATTAATTGAGTTCTGAATGCATTCATGTGCATAATTCAATTTTGAACTACATGCACATGCTCTAATGCATATAAATTGGTTGAAAAAATCAAATCTGTGTCCTTGGCTGCATGCTTAGGTCCCATGCAAGAGATGGGAATGGATGTCAAACACCCTGCCATCGTCACTCAGCCGCAAACATTGAGATACCTGCTTTTTAATTCTAGTAAATCCAAAACTATTTTGAAATTCATGAAACCTCGCATGCTATCATGGAATGGTACCCGACATGCCGTGGTAATTTTTTTGTCCCATTTGGGGCTAGTTTGGGTATAATCTTCTCACACACCAGAGCTTCTCACAACAAGCTTGATGGTTTTGGTAAGGAATGTGCCACCTTTGAGGACGAGACGATACCCATTGCCCGTTATTGCTTTCAAAAATTATCTAGTGTCAACATAGAACAACAGGAGTGTTGCGTTAAATTTTGGAATTTTTCAGGGTTCGTTTGGACATTTTTATTTATTAACTGGGTTTTCTTCGCATTTTACGTGCATAATTCAAATTTGAAATACATGCACATGCTCGAGTGCATATAAATTGGTTGAAAAATCAAATCTGTATCGTTGGGTGCATGCTTAGGTCCCATGCAAGAAATGGGAATGAATTTCAAACACCAGGGCACTATTGACTGCCGGCAAAACATTGAGATACTTTGTTTTTAAATTATAGTAAATCCAACACTCGTCTGAAATACATGAAACTTGGCATGCTATCATGGAATGGCACCCGACATGCTGTGGTAATTTTTGTGTCCATTTTGAGAGAAGGCGCACTCGAATAAAAGTCAACAAAGGCATTTTGAAACAATTAGTTGCCACTCTAACATCGCAAATGTTTTACACAGAACACCCGTGTGTACACTGACAACTTCTCCAGTAAGCCCAGGGAAAAAGTGCCGAGCAGGATTTGTGCAGCTCTTCATCGCAAACGGTTTAGTTAGAACACCTGTATGCAAAGTGAGAGCTATGTTTTTCCGCAGGGAAAATTCACTGCGTAGGATTTGTGCATCTCTTCAACGCAAACGGTTCATATTGAATAAGGTATGCAAAGGGAGACTTTGGCGCTAAGCCAAGAGAAAATTGGGCAAGCAGGATTTCTACCTCCGTTCAATGCAAACGGTTTTTTCGGATGACCCGTGTGCAACCATGTACATACAATTTGGTAAGATTTGCATCTGTCATATTGGGTATATTGCCATTTGTCAAACTGGAAAGATTGACATTTGTTGATCTAGTAAGATTTCCATTTGTCAATCCTTTTAACACTGCGATTTGTCAAAATATGCAGCTAAATATCACAAGCACTATCTAATTTTTGCAATAAAATTCAGTAATTAGGCATAGATTTCATTCATAGATTAAGAAATCGTGCTTAATTTATACAAACAATTCAACTTTACAGCTGAACCGACCAAACTTTTCCCCAATTGTTGCCAACCATGTACTGGAATAGCTAGTTCAACTATATATACTAGCTAATTTTAAGTACGTTGTATAGTTCCACCATGTCTATAGTCAGATGAATTGAACAAAATAGCCCCTAAATACTACTACTACTACAAAGGGGCTTTGTACTACTTCTGGCAGCCTCACCTCCGTCGAGCGTGCTCAGTAAGAGGAAGAGGAGGAGGAGCCTACTGACCAGCTGGACAACTGCAATACGGTCCCTGCCGCTGCTGCACCTTCAGTGACGCTCACCTCGAACGCTCTCTTTCGCTCCAGACGACCCATATCGAAGCGGCCGGACTGCTCGTAGGTCTCCTGATTTCTCGCCTCTGCGTCGGCATGTGCCGCGACCATAGAGGCAGTAAGGCTCTTTATGTGCTCGACGAGGCGCTCCTTCTCCTCCCGTAGGAACTCGATGTAGCATGCAAGGTCGCTGCCGCACATGCGGACCTCCATGAGGGAGTCCTAGACTAGGGGGTCCTCGGGAGTCCAGTCTATTGACATGGGCCGGATTGATGGATCGTCAAGATACAAGATAGAATATTAACTCTTGTGTCCGGTGAGGACTCCCGTATGCGTGGATGGCAAGTATAGGTGTCGGGATATGTTATTCCTTTCTGTAAAACCAACTTTGTACGACCCTAGGCCCCTCTAGTGTCTATATAAACCAGAGGGTACATTGGAGGCAGGATCATCATCACAACATTGCTAGGCTAGCTACTCTAGGGTTAGTCAAATCAATCTCGAGGTAGATTAGCTCTTGTAATCTCTATACCCTCGAATATAATCAAGAAGGATTAAGGTTTTACCTCCATCAAGAGGGCCCGGACCTGGGTAAATATTGTGTCCCTTCTCCATAGTTACCACTGATCCTTAGACATACAGCTTGGCCCCCCTACCTAAGATCTGTCGGTTTTGACACTGACATTGGTGCTTTCATTGAGAGCTCGGCTGTATCATCAATGACGGGATCGATGGCTCCTCTCTCCATCAACAAGGATACTGCGTCCAAAGAAATTTTACTTCCTGGGCAAATTTTTTTGTTCGAGGGCTTCGAGCTTTGTGCCAACTCCATCGGCCGCCTGGAGCAGGTCGATAGGTATGCCCCTGGCCACCAGACCAGGTTTGGATACTTGAACTACGTTGCTGATTTCCAAGGAGACCTGGTCTTCGACGGGTTTGCATCCTCGACCTCCACTCTGTGTCCACACCGAGTAAACTCTTCGGATCCCCTGACAAATCCCGTCCAGGGGTCACCATCTACACCGCATTGTCCTTAGATCCGGAGCAAGTCTTATCATCTGAGGACGGGCGCATGAGCCCTACCAGACTCCTTCCCCTTGCGGAGCTTCCAACTGAAGACCCAAAGGCAATCTTAGACTTGGCTCTGGGTAACCATCACGAACCAAGGACTGCACTCAGCGGGCCCGATCAGGTGCCCTATGCCGAGCTCACTCCAGCGGACCTGCACTTTCCACATATGCTTCTGCTCATCGATGAGGCGTTGGCTTTAATGCGTTCTCTCGCCATCACGGAGTCTCCACCTCCGAACTATGCCCAACTTAGACTGGAGGCTGAGAGCGGGGAATTTTACGCCCCACCCACCAACCACTTAATATCCACTGTCGAGGACTTAACCGACATGTTGGACTATGCGTCTGAAGACATCGACGTTATGGACGATGATGCCTACGCCGAACCAAGACAAGTCTCACCTGTTACAGGATGTTGGATGGCCACTTCAACCTATGATGTGTACATGGTCGACACCCCTGACCAAAAGGACGAGGACAGACCTCGAGGAGGACAAACTTGTCGATAAACCACCAAAGCACCAACGCCAGCGGTGCCGCTCATGATCGAATCGGGTAAAGGACAGTAACACCGGCACCGGAGATAATGATATTTGGGACGAGGCCGAAGACCCCGAATACCCTATCGAGCCCATGTCCAGACAGGACGAGAGGGAAGAGGGTGAACACAACCCCGAACACACCGATCACGAAGACGCAGAGGATAGAAACTATATGCCAGAATCCAAAGAGGAGGTTAGCCTCAGGGATGAATATTTCATTATCCCAGAAGACCAAGAACACTTCAGGCAATAGGTCATTGCTATAGCTCGGAGCCTGAAGAAGAAGCAGCAGCAGCTCAAAGCTGAACACGATATGCTTAATGAAAGGTGAACTAAGGTCCTGGCCGCTGAGGAGTACGGCCAAGAGCGACCTGTCAAAAGTTACCCAAAATGCAACACTACAAAAAAAATACACTTCCATGATGATACGCCTTTGTCACAGTAGGTCGTGTTTTTTGTCATGCATGTATATCCATGACGATTTTATGAGAGAATCAAGATAGTCATACCTATCCTATCATAGAATTATTCCATGACATTACCAAAATTATCATCACAGAAGTGTCCACTTCCATGACGATAAATCCCGCGTCACAGAGGTGCTTTCGTCAAGGGTGACCGACACGTGGCATCCACCGTAACGGAATGCCATTAAGCTATCGGGTCCAGTTTTGGATCCGATAACCCGTTAACAGCCCCGACCAATGGGGATTTCCCACGTGTAAAATCATCATTGGCTAGAGGAAACACGTGTCGGCTCACCATTGGGACAGATGTCATCCACTCATTGGACCGAAGGCGCCTATGATACGGCTACACGTGGCACGTCCCAACAGAGGCCCATTCTTGTGAAAAGGCTGGCCTGTTTGACTTGGTCAAAAGGTGGCGGCCCGGCCCATGGAAAGCCTATGAACGGCCTGTTCGCATATAGCCCATTTACAACCCGCTAACCCATGGCCCGTTACGACCTCTTTGAATTAGGCCCAGTAGCGTCATCTGGGCTGTCCAATATGATTCCAGCCCGTTTTAACTTCCGGCCCATGTGTGGCCCATGAATTCTTTCGGCCCATATGAGGCCCTTCATAACTCTTGGCCCATTAACGGCCCGTGGTGAAACTGGCCCGTAATGAATGGTGTATCACTTTCTACCCATTAACGGCCCGTTATTCCATTGGGCCATTTCCAGCCCAAGTTTTCTTTCGGCCTTCTGAGGGCCCATTTATTCTTGGGCTCATTTGCAGCATTTGGTTACTTACGACCTGTTACTGTCATTTTCTGCTTGTGGGCCAAATTTAGCCCGTCGTTACAGTCGGGCCGTTTGTGGACCGTTAATCTGTTGGGCCATTTTCATAGCATCACCAAATACAGCCTATTAACGGCCCATTATGGTCATCCCATAAAACGTATGATTTCCACTCTAGCCCGTCTACGGCCCACTAAAGGCCCGTACAACGCCCATAGATGAGTCGGCCCGTACAAGGCCCATGGATCCTACGAGACATAGAAGGCCCATGGATCCGACGGCCCATTGAAGGCCCATGGATCCGATAGCCCGTACAAGGCCCATGGATCGTACGGCCGTGGAAGGCCATGGTCACTACAACATTTGGGCGAGTTGGCCCTTGTTTGAACGATATAGCATATTCAAAGAATTATCCTACTCTATACTATCACCTCTAAAAAACATACACTATACAACAAATAGACCAAGGCATAGAAACGTAGAATAATCCTACAGTATACAATAAAGAAATTACAGCCGATTATACCCACTAGGCATTATGGTTCAGCACAGGTGATAATAAAGCATACATGAACAACAAATTACATACACTGGGCAAATACAGCTCATACATCATGGACGCGCATCAACTTAACTCCATTTGAACAATAATCTCTTCAAAAAATAGGATTGGCCAAATTCAGATAGCACAAATTTCAGTCTGCAAAATCTCCAATTCCTTCGTGGTTACTTCAGTGTCTTGTTTCATTTTTTGACTCCTGCATCTAATACATGCATGTCCAGTCTCAGCTTGTTGATTGTACGTTGATAATTGTGTACACGTTATCTTGCCACCTCTAGTTGATGCTCGAGAACATCAGCACATTCCAATTCCAATCCATAATCATTCGGTAACGGCCATGCCGCACTGCTCGCTAATCTTTGTGTTGATTTCACTTCATCCTAAAATGTTTCTGTAAGTACAACATGACTAGGCCAAAAATATAGTTACAATAGTGAAGCGAGCAAGACACTATTTTGTACTACATGGCAAAACAGGACTAACAATAATGTTACATGTCATGAAGCATAAGCATGTGATATTTTAAAAACTATAAAAAAGATAGTCTATGCAGCCTGCATACAGAAATCTCTCTTAGCTCACCAGAGGAGCATGATGTTGGGGCCCAATCCAAAACACAGACAAGTTACAAATTTAGACAGCACATTGCATATAAGTAAGCAAGCAGTTGGCCATTCTGTAGCTCAATTAAAGTCATAGGGAGCGTAATGAACAACAGAGGGTTTCATACAAACAAACTACAGCAAGCAAAACTATGCAATTAATCATTTGCCTAGTATAAACTAGATTGTGAGCTTCATGCAATAATAGTTGGTTAATAGACACCAAAGCTTCAGGCACACTTCGGCTTAGTAACTAAATGGTAAGGCCTTTAATTATGTCAACTAATAGTTATTCAAGTACCCAACATCAGGCATGATTGTTTGGGCATCTCATTAACTGAGGATAAATAAAGCAGTTGAAAAGAGCAAATTAACTATGCCTGATAAAAACAAGGAATTGAACTGTTGAGTTGCATACAGTGACTTACCTTAACAGGTTGAAGAGGCTCAGTGCAGCTCCTACTTATCTTGCAAGCCTCCTTCCTAACATCCTGTACTTGGAAATCCTCAATCTTATCTTCATTGCACCCCCTCTGCAAGGTGACACAAACTAGTTACTCGTCTCCTTGGAAGATAAATATGCATACTTTCCAGTCTGTGAACACAAAAGGATGAGATTATAACAAAACAACACCACATAATGAAACATGCCGCATCTCTTGCACTTGCACGCAATGAAATGAGCATTTACTATGTCTGCAATATGTAAAAACTAGGCATACCTTTGACCTGGATCTCCAGGTACTCTTGGAGAACTTACTTTCACTAGTGCAGAACCGGCCTTTAGTGCCGGTTCATAACGGCCTTTAGTGTCGCTTCGCCAACCGGCACTAAAGAGTGGGGACTAAAGGCCCCCCCTTTAGTACCGGTTGGTCACGAACCGGCGCTAAAGTGCCACCACGTGTCACGAGCCAGGCCTGGGTGCGTGTAGGACATTAGCACGGGTTGGTAACACCAACCGGTACTAAATGTTTGGGTGTTTTTTTATTTTTTCCTTTAATTTTGTGTTTTCAATTTAATTTAGTGATTATTTTACATTATAATGAGTTGTTAAATCATTAGGTGAAAGTACCATGGATTAGTTTCGACTGGATGCATTGGATCTAGCTACTAGCTAAGTGATCAAGTATATGCCATATCCATATTATACTTGATCACCTAATTAAGTGATCAAGTATAATATATATGGATATGGCATATACTTCATCACTTAGGTAGGATCCATCCAGCTGAAACTAATCTGCAGTTTCTTTCATTAAATGATATAATAACTCATCATCATCATCATATTAATATAAAAACTCTTGCATCATATCATCAAACATGAGTATATATACTCTAGCTAGCTAGCTGAAAATCATCGTAGTCGTCATTATCACTATTTAATCATCATAGTCATTACCGCTATCTAATCACCACCAACACTAGATTAAAGAAGAAACATTCACTTGTACCAGAAGCAAAAATATCATCGAGTTCAACATGATTGTCATGATATTAATTATAAGCGTTCATAACACCACAAAAGCAAATCACTCTTTGAGATTAAGTTCAGAATGAAGAACACGGACATGAAAGGACAAGTACTAAGAGCATGAACTAGCTAAATCACTCCTGCTGCTCTCTCTCAGGTAAAATAGCATAGAACATGTATAGCTGTCCTGATTCATCATACTGGAGCATGCAGAAGCACCTGTCTCCTAATCGTGGGATGTGCTTCTCATTGCTGCCCCCTAGTACTTCTCTACGATCGTGAACAATTTTCCTCCAACCTTTCACTATTAAGCATTCATCGCTTCTAGAAATCATGAATGCACTCATGTGCAATGTAGGATATCTTGATCGTAAGCTAACAATTGACATGCGACCTTTAGTCTCGATCCCCTGAGGCACAACTATCATCAGGAGTCCCTGTTCAAGAACATCGTATAGTACTTAATTAATATACTTAGCAATGAAAGTTTAGCAAAAAAAATATGTATGCAAAAGATGCATTAAGGACAAATAGTAAAAATCTTACCATCATTCCTAAATAGATGTGACGGTAGTTCAATACGATCACTATTGGTCGCACATTTTGAGTACTAACATTCCTAAGTGCAGGAAGAAAATTTGTCTTGACAGTATGAATATCCTCAAGCCATGAAACATAATGACTTACCTCCTCGCAGTTTAGTTCAGCTCCGGGACAGTAGTAGGTCCTGTCTACCAAGCGTCGGACATGTTTGCTTGAATGGAAATCAGCTATCAATAGAAATTAGTTCTCAATTATTTTTGAATAAGCAATATCAAAGACAAAAATATAGTTGAGAATAACTCACATAATGGTAGAACTGGAGGCGTCTGCACATCGACCCATATGTCTCTATTACCTTCAATATTATCTTCCGGACGAATATCAAAGGTGATAACCATATTAGGCTCAAATGCATAAGCCTTGCATAGTGCTTGCCAAGTTTTGCATTCAAAATAGGTGTACGTGTTTGCATTGTATCCTTTGATGTTGAAAGTATAACCATGCTCAGTTTTCAGGTAAACTCTCTTTACCTCCATAGTTTCCATAGCATTGAAAGCTATCTTATCCAAGACAAAAATTCTTGCATGGAAGGGGATGCGCTAGTAGAATAGTGAAAATTAAAAATTATAAGTCAGGCAAATGAAGCATATATAAGTCATGCTTAATTACGAAAACAGACTTGTCGTTGTGACTTACTGTATCGAATTCGAAGGTCTCATCCAGCTTAATGCTGAATCGCCTATCATCAACAAGGAAATTTCTGTCGCACAGGCCGCGCTGGTCTTCACAGTATTCGCACATAATGAAATCTTTTTCATCGTTAGACGACATTTCCTGTGTTCATATAGGCGAAACATTAAACACTTACTAATTCAATTAATTCAACTAATTCAACTACTTCTATTGATTCAACTAGTTCTGTTAATTCAACTAATTATAGTAATTCAACTAGTTCAAATAATCTAGTTCAACTAGTTCAAATAATATAGTTCAACTAATTATATTAATTCAACTAGATCAACTAAGCATTTACTAAAAATAAACTAGTTATATTAATTCAACTAGTTCAAGTAATCTCGTATACCTAAATTTTCTTACTAAAAATAAACTAGTTATATTAATTCAACTAGCTCAACTAAGCATTTACTAAAAATAAACTAGTTATATTAATTCAACTAGTTCAAACAATATCATATACTTAAATTTTCTTACTGAAAAATAAACTAGTTCTATTAATTCAACTAGTTCAAATAATCTCATATACCTAAATTTTCTTACTAAAAATAAACTAGTTCTAATTCACCTAACATTAACATTCTAACATTCTAAAAATAAACTAGTTATATTAATTAAGTCATCTGAACAATAGAAAACAGAAAATAAGTAAATAAATATGTGTGTGTGTATAGTATTGTGTGTGTATGTGTGTACATACATGTGTGTGTAGTGTGTGTGTAGTCTATGTGTGTGTATGTGTGTGTGTATGAGTGTGTGTGTGTGGGTACGATCGAGCGGGAGTACGGGCGGCGGGGGCGGCGACGATGGGCGTCGGGGGTGGCGACGACGACGGGGGGCGCGGCCGGGCGGCAGGGGCGGCGACGACGGGCGGCAGGGGCGGCGACGACCACTACTAGGAAAAACGCTACTAGCAGCGCGGGTAAAATGGCTACTAGCAGCGCGGGTCGCGCTACAACTAATAGTTAGTAGTAGCACGGGAGGAACCCGCGCTACTACTAACTTTGTTAGTAGTAGCGCGTGCCACCCGCGCTACTGCTATTACAGACACGCGCTACTAGTAATGAAGTAGTAGTAGTGTGCCTACAATACCAGCGCTACTAGTATCCTAAATACTAGTAGGGCACTTTTTTCCCAACGCTACTAGTAGCAAATTAGGAATTAAAAAAAAAGTAAAAATAGATGCACTATTCATGAATGGACATCAGAGACACGTCCAGTGCAAAATAAATTCCACAGAACCATCTTAACACTTGCAGTGTTCATGGATGCAACATTCAACATCTCAACCCGAACAGATCACGAGTCCACACACAACCATCATCAAAAGGTTGGTACCTTCCCTAGCGTTTCACCACCAACCTAACCAGACCACTTCTCTAGATGTATGTACAAAGCGTCGAGGTCCTCCACCTTGAGGAACTCCGGACGGTGGCGTCGTCCTCCACCTCGGTGACCTCCGGACGGTGGTGTCGAGGTCCTCCACCCCGGGGACCTCCTGCATCGCAATCACGTGGGCGATAATCTGTATGACGTGGTCGCGGGGCTTCACGGTGAAGTCTGCCTCCGAGTAGTTGAAGAGCATGACTCCTATCGGGCCGCAGTAGTACTCGTCTATCTCCTTGCACCCAGTCGAGAAAGTGAAAACTTGTTAGTTAGCTCCTGCTTGCGCAGGGTTCGTGGAAGGGTCCGGCCAATTCCATAGATGATAATAGATACAATAACTATGTCCAGGCATGGAATGTTGAAAATAAATTAAAATAGAAATGTATTCAAGATAATAACACACAACCATTAGATTGAAAACAGAGAAAGCACCTGCGCCCGCTGCCCTTGCCCCCGGTCACTGGCTATATCCCAGTCTCACACGTCCTCAACTAGGATTTCATGGTTGTTGAACCTTTTTGCTCTGCAGGGAAGCATTATGGACAAGATCAAAGGCAGTTTAAAAGACAGACCATAATCCCAGTTCGCTACAGGATATCATTTCAGCATTAAATTACTGAAAATATCTTAATATAGGTGAACATGTGTTCACCTTTCTGATCTGCAGCAGCTTTACCTGCATCATATTTGGTTACACCTTTTGCCTCAGCCACACCATTGACAAAATCATGACGTTGTCATTTGCAGGTGCAAGAAACCCATCAGATGGATCGTAGTATGTACAGTATGAGCAGTGCAAAATAGAAACATGTCTTGTCATAATTTACCAGTTAGCATCGTGGTACAGGTGAGAGTTGACTGCAACAGTCACAGGGATCAAAAGGAACAATAGGATAAAACATCAAAGCATAAATCATATGGACACATAACTGAACGAGCAAGGATGTTCATTCAGGTTTAGAGGCAATCAAAAAAATTACTAGTGATTAAGGAATTTAATACAACCAAGGCATCATTTGAGCTAAAAATTGAAGCAATTCAGGACAAAGTAGCTAAAATTGGCAAAAAAAATCACAAATCAGGATAATCAAATGCACCAATCCGTGCATCAAATTCAATGATAGGCTCACACCAAAAGGCACAGATCCGAGAACAGAATGCAACATTTTCATTTAAATTACTGATGACAACAAGATGGTGACATCAGATCAGGCACACTACATCCACCATGGCACAAACAAACACTAGTAGACACATTTCCACCGATTAACACAACTGGCTAAGAAACAACACGCACAGAGCAGCCTAGGCCCTCTCGCCACGGATGCGGCGTGCGAGCTGCAGAACAAAGTCTTGGTTCTATGCATATTCGCTGAAGGTTAAACATTTTTTTACTAAAATCCTAGTTGTAGAACAAAGAAAGCACTTACTGCTGGTAGCAAAACCAATATAGAAATTTTCGGGGAAACTGATCCACGAACACCTATGGGGCCGGCGGACCAAGCCCCTTTCGGTTCGGCGGGGGGCGGAGATCACACGAAGAGTGGATCGAGGCGAAGCACACGAGCAGTCTACCCAGCTTCGGAGCTCTCCGGAGAGATAATACTCCTATTGCTGCTTGTCTGATTGTATTGTGTTCTTGCTCGAGAGAGCTAAGTGTTTTTCTGGCTTCCAAATGAGTCGAACCCCCTCTACGTTGCGCATGGGCCTCCTTTTATATGCTCAAGGGGTCACCGACAAGTGGCAACGCAGAGAAGGATAAAAGCGTAAAAAGTGTGCGGTTGGTACACCTACTTGCACAGTGTATCCTACCTAACCCTGACGGCAGGGGACAAAGGCATTAAATGCCCATCTGTGTCGCCCAAACAGTGCAGAAAGGGACCGTCAGGGACGCCACTATTCGCCACGATGGCGATCTTGTCAGCGCCGCATGCCACCGCGTACCGCTGGCTGCACAGCCTCCTGCCACGTGCGCCTGGAAAAGCCCCAGGGCGACACGTTGGTGGATGCGCTGGAGCGTGGGTACAGGGTGGTTACTTGCCGTAGCAAGTGCCTTGCCGCGGTCGTCGTCTTATCTCGCCCGGAAGCTTGTCGCTCACCAGGCCTTGAGGTGTCTTGGTTGATCTTCCCGGCAAGCTCCTCTTGCCGGGGCCTTGTTGCCTTGCCGGGACGCGTGGCGCGTCACGGCAAGTTCCTTGGGATGCCTCGGTTGGCCTTCCCGACAAGTTCCTCTTGCCGGGGCCTTGTCTCCTTGGCTTGAATACTTTGTTCTTGAATGGCTCCAAGGGAACCACGGAGGAGCTTGGCGGTCGCCCGGCAAGCCTTGCCGCGGGGTGTTGCAACTGCCCGTGCACAAGTTCGGGATACTAGGGTACCCCTACTCTAGTACACCGACAGGAGCCCCCGGGCCTGGGCCACACACGGTGCCGAGCGCTGTTGGGCCAGGCCCAAAACAGGGCACGGGCACACGCGGCCTGGGTTACGCCGAATCTTGCTCCGTATCCACCGCGCCCTCCCCGAACGGCACGCGTTGCATGCGGCATCGTGGGGGAGATCGTGGGTGGTTTCTTTATTCGGAAGGGCGAAACGTCCGCCCCCTCCCTCTTTATAAGCAGGGGAAACAGGGGCAGTTTGCCCACCTCGCCGGTTGTTGCTCCATTCTCACAAATTTCCGCAGCTCCCCCTTCTTCCCGAAGTCGAAGGAGAGCAGCGCTCCGCCCCCCCATTGCCACCAGCTCCACCGACGCCGCCGATCTCCCCCGCCACCTCCGCCATGGCTCCAAAAGCCGACAAGGGGAAGGGCGTGAAGTCGGCCGAGGCGCAGCGGCTCGCGGCGCTGCGGAAGGAGCGGGCCCTCTTCTCCCCTCAGGTCAGTGCGAAGGAGCTGAGGGAGTACTACTACCTCTTCTGGTCGACGGAGACGCGAGCGCATCCGCGCACGAGGGTACTCCCGGCCACCGCTTCGAGACTGGCTTCGAACAGGTACCCCTTTTTCGCGCTATTCTTCTACTGCGGGCTCTGCCCGCCTTTCTCTGAATTCTTTTGAGACATCATGAACACCTACGGGTTCCGCCTCCTTGACTTCACCCCCAACGCCGTTCTGACCATGGCAGTTTTCGCACATCTGTGCGAAAACTTTGTCGGAGTCCACCCAAATGTAGCCCTTTTCCGCCACTTCTTCATGCCTCGGGTTGAGAGAGGAGAGCCTCTTGCCGGCGGGATCACTTGGATCTCGAGAGTCGGCAAGAAGGAAGCATATCTGGAGGGTGAGCTCCGCAGCAAGTGGGAGGACTGGAGAGCAGAGTGGTGCTGGATCGTCAAGGAGAACCTGCAGCCGTTCACTGCCGTGCGCCAAGCCCCAATAGTACGCGGCAATGATTGGAGCAACGTGGCCCCGGAAGATGACAGGCTGAAGATTGCCGTCACCCGCATCCTTCGCCTCAGGCTTGCCGGGCTCACTGTAGGCGCAGATTTCCTTCGCCGCCGTATCGCCCCCTGCAGGAGAGGGGGAGACCCACCTAGGAGTTCAAGAACTCGGCGGATATCATGAGGTTGTGCCCGGGCCTCAATTTCAACTTCACGGTCTTGGAATTGGACGCGATGCTTCTGGAGCTGTTCAAGCGCGACCCCAAGCACCCATTTATGTTGCCACGGAATGTCGTTCCGCTGTGCAACAATTCTTCACTTGACCGCATCCGCGCGATGATGCCGTTGTGTGACTCTCACGGAATCGCCCCAACTTGGCAAGAACCTGCTGATGATGTCGTGCGGGCGTTCTTCGACGACTTGGTAGAAGTGCCGGTCCGCGCTGATGAGCAGAAGAGCCTCACCCGCGACACCACCGATGCGGAGATGCAGCTCATCGCCACTAGGCTGGAAGAGGCGGCGGTAGCTGCTGCCGCGGGCGTGTTAGGGTTCACTATGGAGGAGGCAGAGGCAGCAGAGGCGGCAAGCCTTGCCGAGCGCGAGGAGTTTGCCGGCGAGGAAGATCTTGCCAGCCCTGAAGCTGAGCCGAGCGAGCCCGGCGAGGAGGAGCCTGAACCTTCAGACAGCTTGCCGCAGGCGGAGCCCCCGGCTCCGGCAAGGAGGCGTCTTTGCAAGGCCGCGGACGTAGCGGGGCAGTAGACGGGTCAGCAGCCGCCGGGCCGTGCGACACGCTCTACCGCGGCCAGCACTGTTGCTGCAGGAGTGCCTCACACCGCTGCGGCAACTGGAGCGGGGTCTTCCCGGTCCACCGCCACTGCTCCTGCCAAGCGGGCGAGGGAGCCTACTCCTCCGCCTCGCCGCACCGGAGGCGAGCCGGACTTTGATCTCTCCGCGCTCAGCTCCGATGACGAAGAAGAAAAGTAAGATCCCTTTGCTGTCCTCGTAGTTCTTCAATCTTGTTATCTTGTTGCTTTCGTCTTGTATCTGACTGGCTTCGATCTGAATCCATTCCTTTTCAGGACGCTGGCCCAGAGAGCGGCGAAGAGATCCAAGGCCCCGGTGATTGTCATCGAAGATGATCTCACCATGTCAGCAGGGGGTGTGTCTGAGACCACCTTGACGGACCCGGCAACTACTCCCCAAAGCAGCCCCCAGCGCAGCCCCCAGCGTAAGTCTATAGTTTACTTCCTGCCGTCAGGTGCGCATGGGTGCTCTTTTCTCTACTGATATCTTGTCTGTTGGATTTGTGTACGAGCAGAACAGCCTCATCAGGAATGCCCGGAAGCTGTTCCGAAGTGCCATCTGCTTCGACTATGCCGCCAAAGGAGGAGTCCCCGGCAAGGGAGCGCTCTCCGGCAAGGGAGAACTCTCCGGCAAGGGGGAACTCTCTGGCAAGGGGCAGTCCTCCGGCAAGGGTAACCCTTTTGCCTGAAAAACTCCCCTTGGGTTCTTCTTCTTCTGATTTTCTTCTTGAACACTTACTTGAACTTTCTCCCCTCTTCGGTCGTCAGATCCACCCGCCACGGAGCCAATGGAGATAGAGGCCGCCGGTGAGGATGATGCGCGCGGCAACAACGACGACGCCGCCGCCACCGAAGAAGAGGCCGGTGCTGATGATCCCGCCGGCGAAGAGGCCGCCAAGGCTGCCGCCGCAGAAGCGGGCGAGGGATCCGGCGATCGCACTGACGGCCCCGAGGCCGTAGGAGCGCCAGGCGCTGCGCCGACCGCTGATCCCTCCGCCGACGCTGCAGCGCCAGGCTCCAAAGAGCCCCAGCCCGGCGCGTACTTGAAGGCCGGCGACGGTACCTTCATCAAGCTCCCGTGGGCGTCAAGCTCCAGGGCGCCGGTCGAGGGAGAAATCCTGGACGGAGAGTTGCTCGCCTCTGCTGGGCTAACGGTGGTCGACACGCCAATTAGCAGCAGCGACGAGCCTGAGGAGGAGCGGCTACTGCGGAAGCTGACGTCGCTTTACCGCGCCCGGCAAGCCAAACTGGCGTCCCGAGAGGCGCTTGTCGCGAAGGCGGGGGTTGATACTCAGAAACGCGCGGAGGAGCTTCGAGGCCTCAAGCAAGAAGCTCTCCGGTCCTTGGCGGAGGAGCGGGAGCAACTTCTCGAGGAGCGGAAAGCCTTCCTCCTCGAAAAGGCTGAAGATGAAGAGAAGCAACGGCTTGTCGCCGAAAACTTATTCGCGCAGGAAGGAGAGTTGTAGCAGCGCAAGGTGAACCTTGACAGCCACGAGGAGGAACTTGCCGCACGGGAGCAAGCAATTGGCGGCGCTCTCAAGGAGGCAAAGGATGCTGCCGGAGCTGCTGAGGCCGCCAAGAAGGAGCTGGAGGTGAAGGTGGCGCAGCTGGAAGCCGTTCTCAGGGCGAGCGGCGAGGAGCTCGCTGCGCTCAAGCGTGAGCGCGAGAAGGATGCTGCCGCTCATCGTGAGCTGCAGGGTCTTCTCGCTGAGAGGAATAAGGAGCTCAGCGCCGCCAAGGACTCCAACGCAGATCTCGAGCTGAAGCTGGCCACGTTGACTCAGATGCTGGACGGCGCCACGGAGCGGGAGGTGGCCTTGTCGGAGAAGGTCAAGGCCGACGAGGCGCTGCTGGCGAATGCTGCTGCCGCACACGACGCCTTCTGGGAGACAGTGGAGCATTGGACTGAAGGTCTTGTGGATGGTGCCGCTGCCATCGACGGGGAGTTGGCGCAGCTGGGGATGGAGGATTTTGGTTATCCCTCCGACGAGCATCTCCAACCCAGCGCCAAGCTCAGCCTATTCTTCAAAGGCGTGGCGACGGCCCTCCAGCGACTCCGAGAGAGGATCCCAAAGCAGCTGGCCGATGAGTCACGCAGGATTTGCGCGGGGGCTCTGCAAAAGGTGCTGATGAAGGTGGCCTTCCACAATCCAGGCTTCAACTTCACCAACATCCTCAAATCCTTGCCGCCGGATGCTGATCGGGATGCGCTCAAGGCCCTCGCCGCACCCATTGTGGACAAGGTGAGCGAGATCAAGAGGGTTGAGGGCGATCGCGTAGACTAGGCCGCCCATTTCTTTTTCTCTTTGTCGCTGCTGGTCATGTCACGAGAACAATCTATTAGAGCTGCGACAAGCTATCTTGTAATATAACTCTATTTTGGGTAGAGATTTGCTATATTATTTCCTTTACTTGCTCCCTTCCTTTGTATGTTTTTACACTATGCTTTTAGGGAACTTGTCGGCGCAGGCACCTTTGCCGCGAGCTTTGAGTGCGGGACATCAGCAGCCTGCTGGCGATGCCGCTTCCGACAAGAAACCTTGTCGCAACTAGTCGCAGCTCACTTAAGTTGTTGAGCGGACTCGAAACAAAGTAAGGGCACAACTAGCTACGAGTTGGTTCCTCCGCGCACAGGTTTTCCATACAAAGCACGGTCGTTCAAGGAAGATAACTTTAAAATTTAAAAACTGATTGATCAAACTTTGGCAACTTAGCTTTTCTGTCGTTTGCTTTCCGGTAAGGAAAAAACTTGCTTGAACGACGCCTGATCCACACCATTATCTTCTCCTTCCCCTCCGGGAAACTTGTGGGCGAGGGAAACTTCCTTTCCTTTTTGAGAAAAAGAAAGAAGAGAAAATAAAGGCATGGAGCCTTATAGCTCGTTATTGCTTACCGGGGGTAGGTGTTGCACAAAGTGTCAGATAACACATGCAAATATAAAGTAAAAAGCATGAAATTGACAAGATGTGCGCGGCACATGAGCTTTACTTATGCACGGGATCTGCGCCCGGCTTTGTACAAAGGATTACATGCAACATCGGCAAGACTTGTACAAAAGGTGGTTGCCGGAACAGGTTCCGGCAACCGCGCCCTACGGGTAAAACTTATGAAGATGCTCAATGTTCCAGGAGTTGCTCACTGGTACGCCATCTTCGGTCTCAAGGCGGACAGCGCCAGGCCTAGTGACTCGTTTCACCTGATAAGGGCCTTCCCACTTCGGCGTCAACTTGTTAGAATTCTTGCCGGACTGAACGCGCCGAAGAACAAGGTCGCCTTCCTCGAAGCTTCTGGCTTTAACTTTGCGGCTATGGTAGCGGCGCAAAGCTTGCTGGTATCGAGCAGCTCGTACAGCAGCCTGAAGACGATCCTCCTCAAGGAGCAGTGCGTCATCTTGTCGCAGCTGCTCTTGCTCAAGCTCATCATAAGCGAGCACTCGAGGTGACCCGTATACGAGTTCTGTGGGGAGATCTGCCTCTGCTCCATAGACTAGAGCGAAAGGTGTCTGGCTAGTGGCTCGATTTGGCGTCGTCCTGATCGACCAAAGAACCACCGGCAGCTCCTCGATCCAGTTTCTTCCGCACTTGCGCAGCCTGTCGAAAGTTCTGGTCTTGAGCCCGTGCAGCACTTCAGCATTTGCCCTCTCCGCTTGACCGTTGCTTCTCGGATGAGCAACAGAAGCGAAGCAGACCTTGGCGCCAAGATCTTGGACGTACTGCATGAACGTGCGGCTCATAAATTGCGTGTCGTTGTCGGTAATGATCCTGTTAGGGATCCCGAAACGGCAAACAATCGACCTGAAGAACTTGACTGCTGACTGTGCTGTGACCTTCCTCACTGGTTCCACTTCTGGCCACTGTGTGAACTTGTCGATTGCAACGTACAAGTACTCAAAGCCCCCGACAGCTCGGGGGAAGGGGCCGAGGATATCGAGCCCCCAGACCGAAAATGGCCAGGATAAAGGGATCGTCTGGAGAGCTTGAGCTGGCTGGTGTATCTGCTTTGAATGGAACTGGCACGCTTCACACTTGGTTACTTGTGCCGTTGCATCCTGGAGGGCTGTCGGCCAAAATAAACCTTGCCGGAATGCCTTGCCAGCAAGTGCTCTTGCGCCAATGTGGTGACCACATATGCCTCCATGTATCTCTGCCAACAGCTTCTGTCATTCTTCCCGGTGAATACACTTGAATTTCACACTGTTGAGTCTTCTTCTGTACAGTGTGTCATCGACAAACTGGTACATACTCGACTGCCGGGCTACTCTTTCCGCTTCTTCTTGCTCTTCGGGAAGTTCTCCTGTCTGAAGGAAATGGACAATCTGCTGTGCCCATGTTGGAGCTTGCGGCTCGACAACAAGGACTAAAGGCACATCTGCTGCTGCGGGAACATCTGCTTCTACGGCAAGAACCTGTGGCTCTGCCAGAGCTTGATGTTCCCCGACAATCTTGTCGGAGCAAAACTTGTCGGGAGCATCTGCTTCAACGAAACAAACCCTAAGGCTCGTCGGAGCAGACTGCTCCTCAGCATCCTTGGTGCTGATTTTTGGGACCTTCTTGTCGGCGGCTTCGGGCAGCTCTACCGGAAAGTAGTCACCACAAATCACCTTCCTCTTCTTGCTCTGTCTAGTTGATGGTGTTACGGATGGTTGAGTCAGCTTGAGCACAAAGATCCCTGGTTCCACAGGTAACTTCAATGCGGCGCACTTTGACAGGCCATCGGCAATGTCGTTCTGAGCTCTTGGAACATGTTCCATCTGCAGGCCGTCAAAGTGCTCTTCTAGCTTCCTCACTTCATCAACATATGCTTCCATCAACGGACTCTGATAATTCTTGTTCACTTGGCAGACGACAAGCTATGAGTCACCCCTGACAATAAGCTTCCTGATCCCAAGGTCTGCTGCGATCCTGAGGCCGGCAAGCAAACCTTCATACTCTGCAGTATTGTTCGTTGCTTGCTCCTTGGGAAAGTGCATCTGGACTACGTACTTGAGATGCTCTCCGGTGGGTGCGACAAGTAGCACGCCAGCATGGGCGCCTTGCAGCGAGAAGGCACCATCAAAGTACATCAGCCACTCTTTGCTTGCTTCCTTGACGGGGATGCTCATTTTTGGAATTTCTTCATCTGGTGTTGGCGTCCACTCTGCTATGAACTCTGCCAATGCTCTGCGTTGGATAGTTGAAGTGCTTTCAAACTTGAGGCCAAAGCTTGACAATTCTAGTGCCCACTCGACAATCCTTCCTGTTACTTCTGGATTTCGCAGTATCATCTTCAACGGAAAGCGAGTGACAACTGTGATCTCATGTGCTTGGAAGTAATGGCGCAGCTTTCTCGAGGCCATGAGGAGGCCGAAAAGCAATTTCTGCACACCAGAGTACCTTGACCTAGCCCCCTGCAGAAGAGAACTGACAAAGTAAACTGGGCGCTGCACCATTCTCTTCTGCATCTTCTCATGCTCCTGCGCAGATCCATCCTTGTTGGGACCAGAGCTTGCCGGTGAAGTCCCTTGCTTGTCGCTGGATGCACTTGCCGTGGTTGCCGGCTCATCGTCCGCCTCCCTCTCCGCCACTAACGCAGCACTAACCACTTGATTGGTTGCCGCTATATATAACAACAACTTCTCTTGTGGCTTAGGTGAGACAAGTGTTGGAGTGGAGGACAGGTATCTCTTCAAGTCCTGCAGCGCAGCCTCCGCTTCCGGAGTCCATTTCATTGGACCTGCCTTTTTCAAAATTTTGAAAAATGGCAGGGCGCGATCAGCAGACCTAGAGATAAACCTGCTGAGAGCAGCTACACAACCGGCAAGTCTTCGTAGATCCTTGACGTGCTTTGGTGCTTCAATCTGCTCGATGGCCTTGATCTAGTTGGGATTGGCGTCAATTCCGCGTTGAGACACAAAGAACCCGAGAAGCTTGCCGGAGGGGACTCCAAATTCGCACTTCTCGGGGTTAAGCTTGAGGTTGATCTTGCGCAGATTTGCAAAGGTTTCGTCTAAATCTTGAATTAGGGTCGCTTTGTCCTTGCTCTTGACCACTATGTCATCCATGTAGGCTTCCACATTTCTGTGCATTTGCGGTTCAAAAGCTTCATGGACTACCCTTGCAAATGTTGAACCAGCATTCTTCAAACCGAAAGGCATCTATACGAAACAGTATGTGCCACATGGGGTAATGAATGCGGTTTTCTCCTCATCCTCTTCTGCCATGAAGATCTGATGATATCCTGAGTATGCATCAAGAAATGAAAGCAAGTCACATCCGGCCGTGGAGTCAACAATCTGGTCGATGCGCGGCAAGGGAAATGGGTCTTTGGGGCAAGCTTTATTAACATCGGTAAAGTCAATACACAGCCTCCATTTCCCGTTTGCCTTGCGCACGACTACAGGATTGGCCAACCACGTAGGATGGAGCACTCCTCTGACAAGGCCTGCTGCTTCAAATTTCTTGATCTCTTCTGCAATGAATTCTTGGCGCTCCAATGCCTGTTTCCTGACTTTCTGCTTGACGGGCCGCGCATGAGGACAGACGGCAAGATGGTGCTCAATTACCTTCCTGGGAACACCGGGGATGTCAGACGGTTGCCATGCAAACACGTCGACGTTCGCCCGCAGGAAAGCAACGAGCGCGCTTTCCTATTTAGGGTCGAAAGTGGCACTGATGATGAAGGTACCACCAGTGCCGTCCTCCTTGGCGGACACCTTCTTAGTCTCTGGTGGAGCTGCCATTGTCTTCTTACACTTGCCGGTGGAGCTCGATGGTGCGTCCTCGACGGTAGCGCAGCACTCCGAAGAGGTGCGCTTGCCGGAGTGGGCATCAGAGCTCTTGCCGGACTTGGTCTTCTTGTTCCCTCCGGGAGCTTCAGCGGCAAGTGAGTTGCGATCTGTTGCGGCTGCTGCTTCCCGATAGATCTTGTTGGCGCAGATAAGAGCATCCTTCTTGTCGCCAGGGACAGAGATGGCACTTATCGGGCCTGGCATCTTCAGTATGTTGTATGCATAATGAGAGGCTGCCATGAACTTGGCGAGTGCTGGACGGCCAAGTATCCCATTGTAAGGCAATGGAAAGTCAGCAACGTCAAAAGTGACCCTCTCAGTCCTGAAGTTCAACTCACTGCCAAATGTCACCGGCAACGTGATCTTTCCCTTCGGCTTGCTCCTTCCCGGATTGATTCCTTGGAACGTGCCGGTCTCTTCGAGCTCGCCATCAGGGATCTGAAGCTTCTGGAGTACCGCGGAGGAGATCAGGTTCAAGCCGGCCCCGCCGTCAACTAGCATATTAGTGACCTTGAGGTTGCGGATAGTTGGCGAAACCAACATCGGCAAGCAGCCGACCGCAGTTATGCGATCTGGGTGGTCCTCAATATCAAAGATGATAGGCGTGCTGGACCATTTCAGAGGCTTGCGTGACTCGACGGGTGGTTCTGCCGCATTGACTTCCCGCACCCACTGCTTGAGCTGGCGGTGTGAAGTATGCAGAGAAGCACCACCGTCAACGCACAGGACCTCTGTGGCTTTTTGGAACTCCTGCTCATCGGTCTCATCTTCATCCATATCTTCATCGTTGTCGTCGTCTTCATCCTTGTCGCGGCCGCGGGGAGGTCTGTCTCCTTGCCGCTGCTTGGCCTTGCCGCGGCGTCCTCCTTGGCCGGGACGTTTCCTGCTGGCTCCTCCAGCACCTTCCTGGGCTTTCTCCTTGTCGCGCCACTCGTATTCAGCCTTTTGCTGCTCAACAAGCTGCTCGACCTTCTTACAGCTCTGGAGGTCATGGCCCTTGGTGCGGTGGATCTTGCAATACTGCTTGTTGGTGTTGTCCTACTTGTCGGCGACCGCCACAGCTGCGGCAACCTCCTTGCCGGAGCTACCAGCTTCGGCTTTCTTGCCGGACTGCTCAACAACTAGCACATCTTTGCCTTTCTTCTTCCTGTTGTTCCACCGCCGGTTCTTCCTTGCCGGGGCAGGTTCCTCACTATCAGATCCTCTTGCTCCTGTGTTCTCTCTGGGGAGTTTCCTCCCTTCCTCAGCACGTGCACACTTGTCGGCCAGGGCATATAGCTCACTGACATCTCTAATCTTGCACATCGCCATCTCCTCCCACATCCTACGGTTCCGCACGTTCTGATGGAACGCGCTGATTACCGCGGCAGGGTGGACATCTGGGATGTTGTGCTGTACGCGGCTGAATCTTTGAATGTACTTGCGCAGGGGCTCTCCTTCCTTCTGGGCGAGCAGATGAAGATCGCTCTCTTGGCCATGAGGCTTGTGGCCGCCTGTAAAGGCGCCGACAAACTGATGGCACAGATCAGCCCAGGAGGATATGGAGTTGTCCGGCAAGTGCATGAGCCAGGATCTGACATTGGGCTTGAGCACCAGCGGGAAGTAGTTGGCAAGGATCTTGTCGTCCCGCCCCCCAGCAGCTTGCACCGCGATGGTGTAGATGCTGAGGAACTCCGACGGATGCGTCTTGCCGTCGTACTTCTCTGGTACATCTGGTTTGAAATTCTTCGTGCTGGGCCACTGGACCTGCCGCAACTCACGAGTGAACGCAGGGCAACCTACCGCGTATGGCAAGTCGCCTGGTTCCCCTGGCGCATGCATGTCAACAGAGGGCCCAGCGCGCTTGTCGGATTGACGTGGCGCTTCTCTTTGGCGCTCGATGCGGGTACGAGCGTCTTCTTGCTGTCGTTCGTGAAGAACTTGGCGCTGATCGCGACGAGCTCGTGGATCCGATGACGCAGTGGAGTCACTGTCGAGGTGGATCCGACAAGTCAGCGATCTTGGCCTTCGGTGTGGAGAGTGCATGGTGGTTGCACCCCCACCGGTTTCGTCGCCCCCGGCTTGTACCCGGCAATCCTGCCGCGGCTGCGATGCAGTTGGCTACCGAGGAGTGTCGCCGTTGGCGAAGCAGATGAGACTCTGAATGGTGGCCCTCCATTGGTCGATCTTGTCTTCCGCTGGAGGGTAATCCAGGAGAAGTTGAGCTCGCGCCAAAGCTTCCGCTGGAGTGGTGGGCGGCAGTGGCGAACGGAGCGAGGAGCGGGATATGCTCGGACTTCTAACTATGTTAGAAGGAGTAGCATCCCGTCCAGGCGACCGTGTCTCGCTCGTGCCAACACGTTGGCGTGCATGCTGGTCTTCAGCACCCCGAGATCCACCAGCTCGATCTTGTCCCAACGAACGTATGGTACTACGAATACCATGACGCTGTCTGTCCTGTGCCTCCTGAGATGGGCGCGGGACGTGTACGGACGCCGAGGTTTGTGCAGCCTTGTTCTTGGACCTGGCAGCATCGTAAGCTTCCTCGTCGATGACCTGGTGGAAGTGACATGGACGGAGCAGCTGCCGCCGAAGTCTTCTTCTTCGGTGGCATGTCGATGAAGAAAATGAAGATCTAGCTCGTGTGAATGCCGGATCAGGTTCACGCAATCTCGAGCCCCCTACCTGGCGCGTGAAAGATTTCGGGGAAACTGATCCACGAACACCTATGGGGCCGGTGGACCAAGCCCCTTTCGGTTCGGCGGGGGGCGGAGATCACACGAAGAGCGGATCGAGGCGAAGCACACGAGCAGTTTAAAGATGTCGGGGAAATTGATCCACGAACACCTATGGGGCCGGCGGACCAAGCCCCTTTCGGTTTGGCGGGGGGCGGAGATCACACGAAGAGAAGATCGAGGCGAAGCACACGAGCAGTTTACCCAGCTTCGGAGCTCTCCGGAGAGATAATACTCCTACTGCTGCTTGTCTGATTGTATTGTGTTCTAGCTCGAGAGAGCTAAGTGTTTTTCTGGCTTCCGAATGAGTCGAACCCCCTCTACGTTGCGCATGGGCCTCCTTTTATATGCTCAAGGGGTCACCGACAGGTGGCAACGCAGAGAAGGATAAAAGCGTAAAAAGTGTGCGTTTGGTACACCTACTTGCATAGTGTATCCTACCTAACCCTGACGGTAGGGGACAAAGGCATTAAATGCCCGTCTGCGTCGCCCAAACAGTGCAGAAAGGGACCGTCAGGGACGCCACCGTTCGCCACGATGGCGATCTTGTCAGCGCCGCATGCCACCGCGTAACGCTGGCTGCACAGCCTCCTGCAACGCGCGCCTGGAAAAGCCCCAGGGCGACACGTTGGTGGATGCGCTGGAGCGTGGGTACAGGGTGGTTACTTGCCACGGCAAGTGCCTTGCTGCGGTCGTCGTCTTATCGCGCCCGGAAGCTTGTCGCTCACCAGGCCTTGAGGTGTCTTGGTTGATCTTCCCGGCAAGCTCCCCTTGCTGGGGCCTTGTTGCCTTGCTGGGACGCGTGGCGCGTTGCGGCAAGTTCCTTGGGATGCCTCGGTTGGCCTTCCCGGCAAGTTCCTCTTGCCGGGGCCTTGTCTCCTTGGCTTGAATACTTTGTTCTTGAATGGCTCCAAGGGAACCACGGAGGAGCTTGGCGGTCGCCCGACAAGCCTTGCCGCGGGGTGTTGCAACTGCCTGTGCACAAGTTCGGGATACTAGGGTACCCCTACTCTAGTACACCGACAGAAATACTTAGAGCTAGCTGTGGAAGAAGAGCACCAGGCATGGTAGTGTCCAGTCACTGGCTACTCAGGCCGTGTGTGCTGTTCAGCCAAGAAGCATAGCCATGGCTTAGCCGCGAGTTCGCAAATCCAACAACTGCTAAAGGGAACAAAGGATGCAGGTGCTCAAACAAATTATGTACCACTACTACAAAAATTAAACACGAATGTGTTTGCTGCAAGAAAAAAGACATGAAGGTATAGACAGCAAACCCTCGCCGCGTTCTAACGCCATAATACATAAGGTATACACTGCTCCAATCAATAGAATTCAGAGAATACATAAGGTCATCACAGCACCTAAAATCCATCAATGGTAGCACTTGATATTCATTTGATCCTTGTTCTAACTAGACGACAATATAATTAACAGGATATGAATCATTGACATTGGAAACAGAATGAAGGAAGGGGTTAAACAGATGGACCTGCATTGTCTTTTCGAGACCCATGTCATCCCCAAGGATCCCTCCAGTTCCCCTGCAACGTAGAACCCAAAGCCACTTGAGGCCCTCGCGCTGGTCGGGGTAAAGCATCTTGAAAATGCTCCCTGGGAGCTTGTAGGGCTTGACCATTTTGCCGCACCCGGTGGGCTCCATCTTGAAATCTTTTGTTTTCTCCCAGCCAACATCCTTCGCTGTGTCATCAGCAGCACGGTTCTCCTTCTCCTCGCCGACACCATCTTTCCTGACTTGGCGCCGCCATAAGCAATTGTCGCGGTTTTCTTCCCCTTGTCATTAGCATCATCCAGAACATGGCGATCGGTTAAAGCAGAGGCGAATGATAAATCTGGGTCTGGTTTCTCCACCTTGACTTCCCCCTTGACCACCGCCGCGGCTTTGATGTTCCACTTGGCACTGGTCTCCTCCTCATCACCAAGATCAGAGAAGTCGAATGGTGAATCTGGGACTTGCAGTTTCTCTAGCTTGAATTCCTTCCTGACCGTCGTTGTCGCTTTGTTGTTCCCCTTGTCGGCAGACTCCTCCTGAGCAGCAAGATCGGTGAAGGCAGAGGTGAATGGTGAATCTAGGAATTGTGGTTTCTCCGGCTTAATTTCCTTGCTGGCCATCACCGTGGCTTTCCTGTTCGCCTTGTTGACGGACTCCTCTTCCTGACCACCACCATCAGCAAAGGATGGATCTGGGAGTTGCGGCGGTTTCTCCACCCTGACTTCCCTCCGTGCCACCAGCGGTGCCTCATCCTCAGACTCATCGAAGCTGGGCGTGAGAGTAGAGCCACGAGGGGAGGAGAAGATGGACCTTTGGGGTCTCACCTTGGGCAGCCGACGATGGCGGCGGCGGCGAGGGGAATTGGGGGATTAGCAGGAGAAGATAGGGAGGGGTCGGGAGGCCAACTACTACGAAAGAGTAGGTGGTGGAGGCGGCGGGGAGAGGAGCTGGGGTGGGGCGGACCGATGAACATGTGAGTTCGTGGTGGGGTGGACACACTTAGTACTAGCGTGTGGGTCTTACCTGCGCTACTACTACTTACTTACTAGTAGCGCCGGTTTTATATCCCTCGCTACTACTATGGCCTATCCCGGGGGCATTGTTGGAGACCACTTAGTAGCAGCGCGGGTTTATACCCCTCTCTACTACTATCAACTTAGTAGTAGCGCGGTTTTTATACCCCTCATTACTAGTAATTAGCAGTAGCGCCCACTTTTAAACCGCGCTACTGATAAACTTCTGTGTATAAGGTTTTCCCTAGTAGTGGATGGGGACGACGGCGATGGGTGGCGGGGGCGGCGAGGGCGGCGGGGACGGCGATGACATGCGGCGGGGGAGGCGATCGAGGGCGGCGGGGAGATGTCGCGCGAGAAGTTGGAGAAGAAGTGGTCGATGAAACTGAGGAGGGTCCTTTAGTACCGGTTGGAGCCACCAACTGGTACTAAAGGCCAATTTTGGCCAGGCTAACCGGCGGGAAATAAGGGCCTTTAGTGCTGGTTGGTGGCTCCAACCGGTACCAAAGGCCCATGCATTAGTACCTGTTGGAGCCACCAACCGATACTAATGGTTGTGCGCTGCCACCCGCGGTGCACTATGTTTAGTCCCACCTCGCCGAGCGAAGGGCAGCCGCACTAGTTTATAAACCCAGCCGTGGCTGCTCTTTCGAACTCCTCTACATAGCAGGCTTTTGGGCCTAACAAGGGTGCGCTGCCCTATGAGCCTGCCGGCCCTTCTGGGCCTGAATTTGCAGACCCTAGGTCTGGCAGGCCCACCGGGCAGCGCCCCAACTCTTTTTATATAGTTTTTTTCTTCATTATTTATTTTTGAGTAATTTTTTATATAGTTTTTCTTTTGTGCTTTATTTTTTTCTTCTATTTATTTGTGAGTAGTTTTTTCTGTATTAAGTTTCTTTGTGAATATTTTTGCTTTATATAGTTTTTTTCTTTTCTACATTATTTATTTTTGACTAATTTTTTATATAGTTTTTTTTTTGCTTTATGTTTTTTCTTCTATTTATTTCTGAGTAGTTTTTTGCTGTATTTAGTTTCTTTGTGAATATTTTTGCTTTATATAGTTTTTTTCTTTTCTGCATTATTTATTTTCTTCTATTTATTTTGGAGTAATTTTTTTATATTGTTTTCTTCTTTTCTGCTTTATTTCTGAGTAGGTTTTTTCCTGTGATTTTCAATTTCACGGTCATTTAGCTCTGATCTAAAAGAATCGGTTACTGAAATCGGCAAATGATGTTAGAACGTGTTAGAAATTGATGACGTCGCGTGGGATTGAGGGGGAGGCTGAGTCAGTGGAGAGAGTGAGGGCGTTAACATGTGACAGGAATCAATGATCAGTATAGCCTTTCAGCCAAAACACGCTACTGCTACACAGAAGTACATAAAAAATGCATTGATCATCAATGATCTTTTTGTATAGAATTTAATTTGTCAATAGGAATCTATCACCAATTTAAGAACCGGCGAAGACTCCTATTGCAGCCACGGATCTTACACATAGAGTTCAATGAAGACCAAATGCTTGTGATAGTTTAGGAAGTAACATATTTAATAGAGTTTGAGCCTGGAGCCAAAACCCCAACCCCTCCATTTTAGGTTTTTCTCAGGAAAGAATTTCAGGAAGTCATACCGGCCAGATAAGCCTCTGACGGCTCCATATTGATTTTCCCCCTGTTTTCTTTCAGAAGAAGCGGGAGCCATTTTGCATTGAAACTCAGTATCAGCAGAGTCATCTCCTGAGAAAGACTTCTTTCTTATTTATACAAGATTTCAGAGAACATAGTGAAGCCCTCAAAGCGCTAACAAAGTCGTAAGTAGAGAAGTTTTCCAAAAAGATGGTGGTCAAAATCTTGCTAGGGGAGCGAGGTGGGACTAAAAATAGCCCAGCCACAACCTCTTTACTACTGGTTCGTGCCACGAATCGGTACTAAAGATGCTGGTTCCCGACCAGCACCTTTAGTACCGGTTCGTGGCACGAACCGGTATTAAAGATTCGCATTGAACTGGTACTAAAGATCTCCTCCCGCCTAGTCATTTGAACTGGCACTAATGGACACATTAGTGCCGGCTCATATGCAAAATGATACTAATGTGTCTCAGATTTGACCCTTTTTCTACTAGTGTTTAGTGTACAGCCAAACCTTTATGTCACCTATGAGTTAGACAAGGCCCCACTACAGCAGCCCTTAGTGTTTATATCGTTGACAAGCTCTGTTAGAGTGTTAGCTCAAGAACAACAAGTAACCAAAGCAAACAGTCCTAGTATGGCTGGCTAAGGTAAACAAGCAATTGAACAGATGTGTGAGCAAATCTTACATATCAACAAAAGAAGCAAAGAAGGAGGCTTAAAGACCATCACTTGACTGGCCCTATTTAAGGGGCATTTAAACATCATGTGCAACATATGAACTAACGTAAACATTGCATATTCCAGATTCTACAATGGAATGCACGTGTATTAGGTTATGCCATGTATGATGATGCCTCAATGTACACTATACCAGGCAGGAGTGATTCATCATCGCACGCACAATTGAATTGCAGGTTAAGGGCCAGTTCGATTCCGCCTTTTCAGGGCTTATTGTCAAAATAAGCCATAAAATATGTAAAGAAGTCATTTTTGAGTTATGGGCTTGGACTTAACTAATTTCGCTTTGGAGGGGGTGTTTCGGGTAGAACCTCACTAAAAATTGAACGGAAGGGGAATAGTGAAATGACTCTGTTGTCTGCCTATATTACACTCAAAATGCAACTGCTGACGCCCGTGTCACACCTGACCCTCAAGTAAAAACAAACAGCAAGCGTTCATTGCCCTGCCCGCTTGCATCTCCCCCTTTCCCTCTACCTCGATCCCCTGCCTGCAGCACTAGGGTTCCTCTAGCAAGCTGTAGCCACTGGTCCCATCTGGCCTGGTCCTTGACGATGCTATGTCCAGCTAGGCTACATGGCCGACGGGTAGGGGCAAATCTCCCTGGATGCTATATGATGCTTTCAGGTGGTGCTGCTATATGATAATAACCAGCCACTTGGACCATCGAATTTCAATAAATAATTGTTCTTCATTTAAATGTGAGGCATGTGTTCTTCATTTAAATTAGGCAATGGGATCTCTATGGAAAACATTGACCAAAGTACATTGTGCCAAGTAGATGGTATCTTTGTATTAGCATTTTGAGAAAATAGTGATGGTCTATTTTCCTGTCATATTAATTACTGCACTGGGTTCAATTTGTGATGTTTGCTAATCAAATTAATTTTCATATGGGCAGCAAAATGAAAAAGTATAATGCAATCTAGACTTTCCACTGATCATACCAAAGATAAGCTGAAAATGCAATGAAAATAACTGGTTGGCTTATTACATGGAGCATATATTCACATGTGCTTATTTTCTTAGGATAACTCGTAATAACTGTCCCTAAGAAACTTGGCAAATAGAACTGATATAGAAATAACATGTCATGGTGATTGCAATGGAGGAGTGACGTACCATAGCACACTGTATAGGCTCACCGCTGCCTCTCCTTTTTTTTGTGATGTTCCATGAAATTTCCACATACATCTTGTACTTTTTCATTGTGTAACCTGATCTGCAAGTTGACACGACTAATTTCAGACATCTCTACATGATACTACATTGCATATCCCTTGCGCATATTTAAACAACCAATTAACTATTGTGTGCGTAGCATAAACTAACCATGACTCTGTGTGATGGCCTAGCAGGCACTTTAAGGGAGCCTAATGTAGTGCACTGGAATTCCTACATGCCACCTATGATTTTGTGTAATGTACTGCCTCTGTTCCTAAATATATGTCTTTGTAGAGATTCCAGTATGGACCACATATAGATGTATATAGATGCATTTTTGAGTGTAGATTCACTCATTTCACTCCGTATGTAGCCTATAGTGGAATCTCTAGAAAGACTTATATTTAGGTACGGAGTTACGAGGTAGTATCATGTATGACATCTATATATCTAATTTAGCAGCCAGTAGTAGAAATCATTGTCTGCACAAAGGGATTACTGGTCGAAAATCCTAGCAAAGCATGCTGGCAGGCACAGAACAATACGAGAGAGAGAGACGCAAGATCATAGCAATGCCTCACTCCAGGATTTTGGTTGGCCAAGCTATTAGATCCAGAAGAAACATCGTCCTTGTAGTGTTTGCCGGCTGCCTAACAGGTAATAGCGACCAGTTAGTATATTTGAAGTACATCAGGCAGGTGATGCTGGACGGGTTTAAAGGTGACAAGTACCTAGGTCGTGGCGGGTGCTTGGCATCTCTCCAGACGGTGGGAATCAGGTTAGAAATGTCAAGGGTGATGACGCTGCGCTGGCTGTCGGGGTCCGGTAAGGAGATCTAGAACCATCGAGTAGGGTGTTTGTGGAGTGGCTCCGGTAGGGTGGACTATGGTGTGGGCGAAGTAGATCTGTGGCTGGGGACGAGAGCGTAGGTGAAGCTGATCCAGTGGTTGGGTTAAGGATGGTGTCGCCGATGCGGATCTGCGGCCGTGGACGGGGCGTCAGAAGCTGCTCCGGTGGTTGGCTTAAGGATGGTGTCGACGATGCGGATATGTGGCCGTGGACGGGGCGTCAGAAGCTACTCCGGTGGTTGGGTTACGGATGGTGTCGAAGATGCGGATATGCAACCATGGACAGGGCGTCCGAAGATGCTCTCGTAGGTTGGATGAGGGCGCTAGGAAGCGGATCTGAGGCAGTGGACTTGTGAGTTGGCAAAGCAGCCCCGGCAGGGTTGAGAATGGTATAGGCGAAGCTACTCCGGTAGGGTTGACGATGGTGTCGGCGAAGCGGCTCCAGTAGGGTTGAGGAAGGAGTCGGCGAAGAGGATCAGATGCCGTCGACGGGGGCGTCGGTGGGGCGGCTCCGGTGGGGAGTATGAATGAGTCGCTGCAGATGCGCTGCGGTTGACGAAAGTACCGGCGTAGCAGATCCGACACCGTGGACAAGGCCGACACTGAATGGGCTTTGGTACAATGGTGGATGAGCAGTCTACTTGTTTCTAGGGGAGGTGCGAGGGGTAGATGCGGCCGCAGAAGCAGATCCGGCAAGGTGGACGCCGCTGGCAGTGAATGGGCTATGGTACGCCAGTGGATGAGCAGTCTAGGGTTTCGCGAGGGGAGGGGAGAAAGGGCGATGAAGTACGTACGGCGTGATGTAAGATGCTTTGGTGCAGTGGAGTTAGTCATTTTTGCGGGAAGGGGAGAGGAAATTGGGGTGCTGTGTAGTGGGGGGAACCGGAAGTTACCAAAGCATCCCAGACCTATTATGTAGATGAGGGCGGTATTGTAACTGTTGGTCTCCGTGCACCAAGGACAAAAGGGGAATTTCACATGCTAAAGACTAAGGTGGTGGAAATTTTAGAAGGAGGCCGGAGATTTTGCCGCCTGCGGGATCATTCGTATCCAGTTTCAACTAATATTGGACCGTGCTAGCGAGAAGGTCATGCTAGACTGTGTACACGGGGCACGCATCAGTAGTTAATAATTGGTGTGAAGTCCACCCCAGAAAAAAAGACAATAACTCGAGATGATGCGCCGATAACTTGGACGTTCACACGGGCGCGGCCAATCGTACGGGTGTAGTGGCGCGTTCACAAAAAAAGGGATCAAACGCTCAGCCTATGTATTTCTCATGTAAATAGATAATTTAGTGCCATTGGTTATTTACTTTAAACATAATGCATTGACGTGTTAGTGTAGAGGCGCACAAAAAGGAATGGATATTGTAGTCCGCTACTTAAAAGTGTTACCTCATATAATTACATAGCCTCCATTTCATAAATTGCATACCCGTTGAATTCATATATGAATATTACATATATTACTTCAAAATAGAAGCTTAAATCATCCAAGACTAATGAATTTGAATGCAAGAGTAACAATGGTGCATGTACATGATAGCTACATTGGTTTCTTGAAGAAACATCACTGCAACTTTGGCATGCACAACGGAAAAGGTTTATTTAAATAGAAAAAATGTGATATGTGAGTGTCCAATCTTTATAGCGTTGAATCGATATTGTACCTTTGGCCACGATACGAAGTAGATACGTGAATGAATTGTGCAATCTCTCTCACGCGCACATATATCTCATTTCCCTGTGGGCATCGGAATCACACATGCGCACTTTGTGTATTTCTCTCCCCCCGTCAAGGTTAAATTCGTCTTTCTACCCCGTCCTATAAGTCTCTCACACAGAAACACACATGCTCTCTCTCACACATATGCCTAAGGTTATATCGAGTTTCGGAACCATATGAATACATACAATGGGATTCCAACAAAGCACCTTTTGTTTGGAGATTTCTCTCTCTCTCTCTCCCTCTCTCTCTCTCTCTCACAAACACACACCCACACACACATGCGCGCGCGCGCGCATAATTTCTTGCTTCATTTTTTCCGGCACTTGCATGCACACCGTTTGTTTATCTTCGTGATGCTTTAAGTATGCCTCGCACAAATGCTATCTACCTATCCCTTAATATAGCTAGATATGTGTCACGCAAACTCCTTCTCCCTACTAGCAAGATGCCCATGCGTTGCACGTAACATTAAGATGCATTTGTATGAGAAGTTTATCTTGTGGGAGAAAAGGATGAACGAGGGAATGCCTTATTTGCAAATGCAGAGAGTGGTGTGGGTATCTTTTTGCAAAATTTCCATAGTGTCCTTCCTATCCGTCGGATATAAATCGGATGGCCTATATTGCAGGATGGAAGGAACACCATCATCACTAACTCTGTTTTTATAAGAAGTAGAGATATGTGAGTGTCACTGCCCCCCCCCCACACACACACCCACACACCCACACTTCCCAACACCGAAGGAGTAGGGTGACACCTCGATCTTGATACTAATCTATCGACTGGCTTCTCTCTCAAACATACACACACACACAGTACCCGACACCGAAGGAGTAGGGTGGCACCTCGATCTTGATAATAATCTATCTACTCCTCTTTCAAACACACACACTCGCTAGTTGTGCCTCTGTGCCTACCGCGGACACTCTCGATACCACTTTCTCTCCCTCCCCCCCAACAATGACAGCAGAAGGGTGACAACTCGATATGATCACAACCTGTCAATTGGTCTCTCTCTCAAACATTGTGTCTCAGTGCCTCGCTCGGTAGCCCCCTTGATATGTAGACTTCTCGCGCGCGCACAGCTGTAGTGACAATGACACCGAACCTAGTGTGCCTTGTTTTTACCGGCCTCATGTGATAGTTTTCACCCTGTTTTCTGTTAATTAACAAGGCAACCTGTTTTGGTTACTACTAGTGAATCTGAAATCATTCGGGGCAGACATAAAATATATCACATCAACCCAATTATCGCAGCAACTATTTTAAAAGAAACTAGCTAGATGCCTGTGCGTTGCACGGAACATCAAGATCATTTGTATAAGTAGTTTATCTTGTGAGAGAAAAGGCTGAACAAGGGAAGGCCTTATTTGTGAACATGGAGAGGTGTGTGGGTATATTTTTGCAAAGTTGCCATAGTTTCTTTCCTATCTGTTAGATATAAATCTGACGGCCTATATTGCAGGATGGCACGCACACCATCATCACCAACTCTGTTTTCTCCTCCCTCCGTTCCTAAATACTCCCTCCGTCCGAAAATACTTGTCATCAAAATGGATAAAAAGAGATGTATCTATACATTTTATTTTATCCATTTTGATGAAAAGTAATTCCGGACGGCGGGAGTATTTGTCTTTTTAGAGATTTCAACAAGTGACTATGACCGGACCTTACCAACATACTCAAAAAAGTAGTCCATAATTTTGATGTTACCCTCTTTTCTTGGCGGTGCAGTGCCATCTGGATACCTCATAAATAAATCAAGAAGAAATCTGACCCCTTCCTAAAGAGACACACGGAGCAAGATGAGTGAATATATACTCTAAAATATGTCTACAAACACATTCGTATGCGGTAGTCCATTTGAAATGTGAAAAAGACACATATTTAGGAACGAATGGAGTATAAGAGTAGACATGGAGATATATCTCCAGCATGGTCTACAACAAAAATGTGCTGGACTGGTTAGCGCCAGATGCTCGCAATGCGATGACATGAGTTCGAGTTCTGTCTTTTAACTTTAGATTTTGATATTATATATTACTTATTTAATATATACTTCTTTCGCTACTTTACTGACAGTGGAACCCACAGAGTACTTAGAATACAAGATTAAGGATGGAATTATTTCTTTTTAACTTTTTGTACGAAGCTGTAGCCACCCTGCAAGTCACGTGTACACTGTACATGCAATTAACTTTTTATAGAGGGACAATCATACAGGCAATTAACTCAAATGGATTGGATGTCACTATTATTTCCAGCATAAGAGCATCTCCACCGGTAGCCGGCAAATTTCCTCCCGCTTACTTTCGCGGAGGACGACATCAAACGCCAGTGGCATACATTTTCACAACTCTAACCAACAAGATGAAATTCGTGCAAACACGGACTGATTTCATATAAGCATAAAGGATTTCGTGTAAAAAAGCTGGATCTTCATATAAACATGATGGATTTCATTACATTTGCATGAACTAAGAGGTGCCAATCCGGCTCTCTTGGTATAATTAACACTCCCTCCGTCCGGAAATACTTGTCCTAGAAATGGATGTATCTAGACTTATTTTTAGTTATAGATACATACTATTTGTCCATTCTTAGAAAAAATATTTCCCGCCAGCTGCAGAGGGAGTACATAATCTAAATGGCTGCCCGCGGATCCCTTTGTCTTCCTCATGTCCGTCAGACACTTGCAGGGTCGACGAAGGTCCTCGGAAGAGACGAAGCAACAAAGAAACCACCTGAATGCGCAGTCGTCGCCTCAGCGGTGGCCTCCCATGTTCTACTTCTCCTCGATGATGGCGATGGACACGGAGAAGCTGGCCACCGACTCGCCGCTCTCCACGCACCCGGCTTCTGTCTCTGCCTACATGGCGCTGCCGTAGGCACGGGAGGCGCGCCCACAGACACGGGAGGCGCGGTGTCACGCCCAATATGCGACCCTATCCAAAAGGAACTCGAAGGTCCCACCAAGGATAGACCCGCATATTGAAACGCTTTTACAAGGTGGATATCATTACATCAACATTACATAATAGATGGGGATACATACATAAGGCATACAATGCCACACGAATACAACATCACAATACATCAGAGCATCATCTGACTACGAATGAAACACAAACAGAAACTCAAACGGCATCCACCTTGCTAGCCCAGGCTGCCGACCTGGAACCTATCCCCTGATCGAAGAAGCAAAAGAAGAACTCAACGCAAGCAAGCATCGCTCTCGCGTCATGATCATCGCACAACCTGTACCTGCAACTGTTGTTGTAGTAATCTGTGAGCCACGAGGACTCAGCAATCCCATTACCATGGGTATCAAGACTAGCAAAGCTTAAAGGGAAGGAAGGGGTAAAGTGGTGAGGTTGCAGCAGCGACTAAGCAAGTATGGTGGCTAACATACACAAATAAGAGCGAGAAGAGAGCAAGCGGAATGGTCGTGAAGCTAGCAATGATCAAGAAGTGATCCTGAACTCCTACTTACGTCAAACATAACCCAAAAACCGTGTTCACTTCCTGGACTCCATCGAGAAGAGACCATCACGGCTACACACGCGGTTGATGCGTTTTAATTTGGATCTGGTGTCAAGTTATCTACAACTAGACATTAACAAATTCCCATCTGCCTATAACCGCAGGCATGGCTTTCGAAAGATTATACCCTACAGGGGTGTCCCAACTTAGCCCATGATAAGCTATCGCGATCAACGAAGGAATAGACCTTCTCCCAGGAAGACCCGATCAGACTCGGAATCCCGGTTTACAAGACATTTCGACAATGGTAAAACAAGACCAGCAAAGCCGCCTGATGCGCCGACAAATCCCGATAGGAGCTGCACATATCTCGTTCTCAGGGCACACCGAATGGGTCAGCCTACGAGTAAAACCAGACCTCGAGTTGACCCGAGGTGGCCCCGGAGTCTGCCCGGTTCGGACCAACACTTAGACAAGCACTGGCCCGGGGGGGGGCTAAAATAAAGATGACCCTTGGGTTGGCCGACCCAAGGGAAAAGGATAGGTGGTGGTGAGGCAAATGATAAAACCAAGGTTGGGCCTTGCTGGAGGAGTTTTATTCAAAGCGAACTGTCAAGGGGGTCCCATAAATCACCCGACCGCATAAGGAACGCAAAATCCGGGAACATAACACCGGTATGACGGAAACTAGGGCGGCAAGAGTGGAACAAAACACTAGGCAAAAGGCCGAGTCTTCCACCCTTTACCAAGTATATAGATGCATTAATAATATAAGAGATATTATGATATCCCAACCAAAATCCTGTCCACCATGGAGCAATCTTCAACTTCACCTGCAGCTAACAACGCTATAAGAGGGGCTGAGCAAAAGCGGTAACATAGCCAAACAACGGTTTGCATAGGAAAGGTGTCAAAGGTTAGAGGTTCATGGAAATTTGGGATGGCTTGATAAACAGGTGATAGGTAGCGCAGCATAGCGATAGAACGAAGCAACTAGCATAGCAATGATAGTAGTGAGATCCAGGGTAGCGGTCATCTTGCCTGAAATCCCGCAAGGAAGAAGAACGAGTCCATGAAGAAGATGAACAGATGAAGCCGAACCAAGCGTAGACGAATGAATCCTCACGGTCGCAACGAAACAGGAACTATCGAAAAGAAGCACACAACATAGTAAACACACCACACATGAACAAGGCATGATGCACAACAAGCATGATGCATGACAAAGCTATATGGAGCTACTCATGGCAAGAGATGATGCAAACAAGAGCAACACATCAAGGCAAGTTTAAATGAGGCCGGGAACAACATATAAAAATTCCGGTAAGTCCTCATATGCATATTTCGAAATTGGTCCAGATATGAATAAACCTTATGTTCAAGTTGTTAAACATCAAGTTAAGATGCAACAAGATAATCTACACGAGATTCTAGTCAAGTTACATATAAAGTTCATTTAGTTCGGAGTTACGGCCTAGAAGATATGAGCAAAACAAGTTAAACATGGCATTGATGCAAAATGCACCCAAACATCAAGAAAACACCTCAAAACAAGGATGCAACATGATAATATGAAACTACATGCAATTCTAAGCAAGTTTCATATAGAGCACACTCAAAACGGAGCAACGGTTCAACACATGCACTCTATACAAGTTTAAAGGACAAGCTGTCCAAAACAGCAACTAAACATATTGCAAGCATCAAATCAACAAGCTACAGCACCCCAACATGAAAACAAAAGACATGGACATTGAAGCACATGTAAAGCATAAAAAAACATGAACACTGAGCTATCTCCAGAAATCACTAGAACATACTCAAACACACATGGTAAGATTGCAAGTTATAACAATTTCAGACTTTGCAGAAAATAACATCACGATGCAATGTTTAGAGCTATCAAATAACATGTTACAGGAACTTATCATGGCAAACAAAGGCATGGCATGAATCTACTAATTTCATAGATCAAAAGACCCTTAATGACCATGAGCCAAAAAGGATCAGAAAATATGATGGCACCCACGTAAACATAGCAAGTTATATTACAGATTCAAACATGGCACGAACATAATTATGAAGGCATGTATATGAGCTTGTGCAACTCACTACAGAGCAATACATGGAATGGCAAGGCACCCAACAGTAAGAAGACATATTTGTGAAACTAAGCATGGCAATAGCAAGGTCATAGGGTGCATGGATCACTAGCAAAACACATGGGAACAAGTGAACTTAATGTAAATAGGCTGACAGCAACATTATGAACCAAATTTGGAGCAAGATATGAACAATCTACAGCAAGCTATAAATGCAGCCAGGGACATGGATGGATAGAGGATGACATTTAGATCAAAATATGTTTATAGAACATCTCCAGATTATGCACAGAATGATTAGTAGCAACATGTTTATATAGCATCGCGAAATAACAGATTCAGCCTATCAAAACAGCAACATCATGAACACTACTTAACAAGCTCGATACACTCACCACAAGTCATTGCATGACAAGATAAGCATAGCATCAAGAAGACATGTTTGTGAAACAAACCAAGTCAAGAACAAGTCCATAGCATGCAAGGATCAACTATAGCAAGCTTGGACAAATTGAATAACATGTAAACAATCTGCCAGGAAACATTTTGAAGCAAAAGTAGAGCACTCAAGTGACATGCTAGACTACTCCATAATTGCAACCAAGGGCATGAATGGATAGACAATAACCACATGTTCAAAACACCCTTACTGAAGTATCTCAAAATATGCATGGATCTCTCTGTAGCATCATGTTTACATGGCATCAAAATAACAGCAGAACAGGGACTAAAATCAGCAACATCACGATGCCTAGTTTGCAAGCTTGTGCTAGTCACCACATTGATCACAAAAATACATGGCAAACACCACTGTAAAGAAGACATGGCATAGATCAAAACACATGTAGACATCAATCTCATAGGATGCACACATCAATCATGGCAAAAATGACAAAAGAGCTCGTTCTGATAACAGATAGCAGAAAACATTATGAAGCACTCTTACAATGATGATTCAAGCATCAAGATAAGCTCAAATGAATTTGATGCAATGGAATGAAATTATGTACCCGTCGAGACGAACAATTTGACATATTACACGCACGAAACGGGGCTACGGATGCAGTGATACAGCATGACGAACATGCCATGAAAATTACTGAAATATACGGGACAACCAAATTTCAGAGGGGGGGCAAGTCAACCTCGGGCACGGACTTCGAGGCAGGGCTGATCTGGCCGGAGCTTCGCCGGAGATGGAGAGGAAGGTCCCGGGGCGCTCTCCCCCGGCCGGATCTCGCCGGATCCGGCACGGGACGGCACGGGGACGGCGATGGAGGGACTCGGGGAGGCCGGGGAGGCGACGCGGGGCCCCGGGCCGGGCCTTTCCGACGGCGGTGCGGCCGTGAGCCGGAGAAGGGCGACGGAGGAGCTCGAGGGTGGGGCGCTCGGGCCCGGTCGCGCGGGAGGGCGCGGGGCGGCGGTGCGGCCCCGGAGGCAAAGAGTGGCGGCGCTGGAGGAGCTC
>NC_041389.1:679599748-679615571 GCF_002162155.2 Triticum dicoccoides
CAGGCGGCGAAGGGAGCCGGGCCTGGAGCGGGCCACGGCGGGCTGGATCTGGACCCTGGAGGGCCCAGCGGCGGGGGGGAGAGAGGGGGGCGATGATGGAGGACACGTGGCAAAGCGCGAGTGGAGGGGAGCGGCGGCTGGGTGACGTGGCGGCCTGGGATTGGACGAAGCGACGTGTCCGGCGGACATGTCCGACGCGGATGGACATGTCCGGCGGCGCGGTGGAGAAGGGACTAGGTTTCATCTGCGCGAAAATTCCGGGAGGAACACATATATATAGGTAGAGGGAGCTAGGAGAGTCCAAATGAGGAGCGGTTTTCGGCCATGCGATCGTGATCGAACGACCGAGAGCATGGAGGGGAGTTAGATGGGTTTTGGGCCACTTTGGAAGGGGTGTTGGGCTGCAAGACAAAGAGGGCTTTCGGGCTACGCGGTTAACCGTTGGAGTATCAAACGACCTCCAAATGGAACGAAACATGACAGGCGGTCTACCGGTGCTATACCAAGGCCGCTTGGCAAGACTCGGTCCATTCCGAGAAAGTTTAACACCCACTCACAACAAGAGACGAAAGGGGAACGCCAGAGAGCATAGGAGCGCCGGATTGCAAAACGGACAACGGGGAAAATGCTCGGATGCATGAGACGAACACGTATGCAAAATCAAATGCACATGATGACATGACAAAATGCAACACGCAAGCAAATGACATGGCAACGACGGCGATTAACTGAAGGACACCTGGCGCATCGGATACGGGGCGTTACAACACTCCTCCACTAACAAGAGATCTCGTCCCGAGATCTTAGGACTGAGACGGAAGGGAAAAGGGATGAGGTAAACAAGAACTCAAGAAAAGAAGCAAAGAATCGAGAGCACTCGAGAAAAAGAGAGGAACGACGAGAATGACGAGAATCAAAAGATCACGGAATCAGATAGATTATGAATGCACTCCGGTTAGAACGAGATAAGAAACGAATAAGACTGAAAGGATTTAGGCAGCACTCCGGTTAAAACATGGATGAATAGAACATGAACTAGAGAGGATGGAACGATACTTGATGAATACATGACACAAAACCTCCGGAAAGAATTGAAATACTTGAATGAAAATAGCTTAGAAGGAAGGATTGAATGGAGTTTAATATCTGAGAAGAACGAAGAACTGCAAAACTCCACTTCAAAGAATACGGAGAATTAATTGCACTTCAAGACGCGAGAAGAAAAGGATACTTGAACTCCACCAACAAAATCTTGATGAACTCTTGAAGAATGAATTAAGTCATGACGAACCACCATGAAGAACTCTGGTAACGAAAGGATGATGAGATAGAATGAAGGACGAACGAATAAGATGAGCGTTGAGATGATTTAGATGAAGGCTCCGACAAAATAGTCTAGGAAAATTGGACTCCGGAAAAGAAAAGATGAAAACACTTGGAACTAGAATTTATTCATCAAGAACAAACTCCGAAGGAAGGGATTACTTTACTTGGATGAAATAAGAATAAGGTTTATTGTATACTTATCCTTCATGAAATTAAAACTTATGACAAGCAATGGATTTTGCATACTACTTATTCTTCTTGAACAAGAATTGAGAAGTGACATGACGCAAACTTGAGAAGGTCTTCATGAACCACCGGTAGGATTGGAAAGAACGAAAGAAATAAAATGATAATCAAGGAAAAATAATGTGAATGAACCACCGGAAGAATTCAAAAATGACTAATGAAAGAGAATGAATCACCGGGAAGAATTAGAAGAACAAATCTGCTTGAGGGGATTTAGATGCAAAAGAACGAAGAGATCACGAGCTGATTAAAGAACACTTGAACGAAGCACCTGGATAATTTGAGGACGATAGCTGGAATGATGAGGGCGAAGAATTCTTCTGGAACGATGGCCTCTGGTGAAAAGAAACGGGAAAATAACTTCTGACATACTCCGGAAGGGTAAGAAAGAATATCTGACAAACTGAAATAAATCGAGAGGATAGCATGAAGCTAGAACCACGAGACTTCGAGAGAACGGACAAGATTGAGAGGAAAAACTCTTTTTCGAACTTGAACTGACGACGAGAAACACCAACAAAATTTATTGAGAAACTCCGGAAGAACGGAAAGCAAAGAGGTTGAGCCAACAATGAAAAGAATTTGAAAGCGATCTTGGAGAGGCATCTGACTGATGAATTCATTCTTACGTCAAACTTCAGAAAGGATTTGAGAATACTCCAGGCGAATTAGAAGAGTCAGGTAAGATCCTGGAAAAAGACCTGTGGGTTAGGGCCCACTGAAGAGAAAACACCGTTGGAAAGGGATGTCGAACAGATAGATGGTGCACCGGAACACTTGAAATATTTGAATGAGGTGTCAACCTCGAATTAAATGGAACACAGACGAATCTCCTGAGATGTCTTGAACACTCCGGAAGGATAAAATGGCGAGAGGCAAACGAGCAGGGACAACACTTGATCCAAGGAAAAGAATGCGATCACCCGAAAAACTTGAATTGAGTGCACCGGAAAAGAAAAGAGATGAAGAATGACGAACGAGATGAGAATTACACTGGTTGAAACAATTGAGGGAAGACTGAAGAGGCTCCACACGAATGAAAATCGGTGGTCGAGAGAGTGACAGACTCCTGGAAGAAAAAGGGTGGGAGGGCGGGAAAACAAAGGCAACTTGGAAGGGGAAACCAACGAATATCTTGAAGAGAAAACACCGGCTGAAATCATTGAGGAAAGAAAGCAAAGACTGTTGGGGAACGTAGCAGAAATTCAAAATTTTCCTACTTGTCACCAAGATCTATCTATGGAGAGACCAGCAACGAGTAGAAAGAGAGTGCATCTACATACCCTTGTAGATCGCTAAGCAGAAGCGTTCAAGTGAACGGGGTTGATGGAGTCGTACTCGTCGTGATTCAAATCACCGATGATCCTAGTGCCGAACGGACGGCACCTCCGCGTTCAACACACGTACAGCCCGGTGACGTCTCCCACGCCTTGATCCAGCAAGGAGAGAAGGAGAGGTTGAGGAAGACTCCATCCAACAGCAGCACAACGGCGTGGTGGTGGTGGAGGAGCGTGGCAATCCAGCAGGGCTTCGCCAAGCACCATGGGAGAGGAGGAGTAGGAAGAGAGGTAGGGTTGTGCCAGAACTTCGTGTATAGCTCCCATGCGCCTCCCCACTATATATAGGGGTGGAGGGGCTGGTTTCTTGCCCTCCAAGTCCATTGGGGCGTTGGCCAAGGTGGGAGGAAAGAAATCTCATTATTTCCTTCCCCACCGATTGTTATCCCCCCTTTTTAGGGATCTTGATCTTATCCCTTCGGGATATGATCTTATTCCTTATAAGGGGGGATCTTGGTGCGCCTTGACCAGGGGTGTGGGGCCTTGCCCCCACTACCCACGTCCATGTGGGTCCCCCCATGCAGGTGGGCCCCACTCCGGAACCTTCTAGAACCTTCCCGGTACAATACCGAAAAATCCCGAACATTTTCCGGTGGACAAAATAGGACTTCCCATATATAGATCTTTACCTCCGGACCATTCCGGAACTCCTCGTGACGTCCGGGATCTCATCCGGGACTCCGAACAACATTCGGTAACCACATACAAACTTCCTTTATAACCCTAGCGTCATCGAACCTTAAGTGTGTAGACCCTACGGGTTCGGGAGACATGTAGACATGACCGAGACGTTCTCCGGTAAATAACCAACAGCGGGATCTGGATACCCATGATGGCTCCCACATGTTCCACGATGATCTCATCGGATGAACCACGATGTCAATGACTTAATCAATCCCGTATTCAATTCCCTTTGTCTATCGGTATGTTACTTGCCCGAGATTCGATCGTCGGTATCCAATACCTTGTTCAATCTCGTTACCGGCAAGTCACTTTACTCGTTCCGTAACACATCATCCCATGATCAACTCCTTGGTCACATTGCGCATATGATGATGTCCTACCGAGTGGGCCCAGAGATACCTCTCCGTTTACACGGAGTGACAAATCCCAGTCTCGATCCGCATAAAACAATAGATACTTTCGGAGATACCTGTAGTGCACCTTTATAGTCACCCAGTTACGTTGTGACGTTTGATACACCCAAAGCACTCCTACGGTATCCAGGAGTTACACGCTCTCATGGTCGAAGGAATAGATACTTGACATTGGCAAAGCTCTAGCAAATGAACTACACGATCTTTTGTGCTAGTCTTAGGATTGGGTCTTGTCCATCACATCATTCTCCTAATGATGTGATCCCGTTATCAACGACATCCAATGTCCATAGCCAGGAAACCATGACTATCTGTTGATCACAACGAGCTAGTCAACTAGAGGCTCACTAGGGACATATTGTGGTCTATCTATTCACACGTGTATTATGATTTCCGGATAATACAGTTATAGCATGAATAAAAGATAATTATCATGAACAAGGAAATATAATAATAATACTTTTATTATTGCCTCTAGGGCATATTTCCAACAGTCTCCCACTTGCACTAGAGTCAATAATCTAGTTCACATCGCCATGTGATTAACACTCACAGGTCACATCGCCATGTGACTAATACCCAAGAGTTTACTAGAGTCAGTAGTCTAGTTCACATCACTATGTGATTAACACTCAATGAGTTTTATGTTTGATCATGTTGCTTGTGAGAGAGGTTTTAGTCAACGGGTCTGAACCTTTCAGATCCATGTGTGCTTTACAAATCTCTATGTCATCTCCTAGATGCAGCTACCACGCTCTACTTGGAGCTATTCCAAACAACTGTTCTACTTGGAGCTATTCTAAATTATTGCTCCATTATATGTATCCGGTCTCTCTACTCAGAGCTATCCGGATAGGTGTCAAGCTTGCATCGTCGTAACCTTACGACGAACTCTTTTACCACCTCCATAATCGAGAAAATACCTTAGTCCACTAGTTACTAAGGATAACTTTGACCGCTGTCCTGTGAGCCATTCTTGGATCACTCTTGTACCCCTTGACTGACTCATGGCAAGGCACACTTCAGGTGCGGTACACAGCATAGCATACTGAAGAGCCTACGTCTTAAGCATAGGGGACGACCTTCGTCCTTTCTCTCTATTCTGCCGTGGTCGAGCTTTAAGTCTTAACTTCGTACCTTACAACTCAGGCAAGAACTCCTTCTTTGACTGGTCCATCTTGAACACCTTCAAGATCATGTCAAGGTATGTGCTCATTTGAAAGTATTATTAAGCATTTTGATCTATCCTTATAGATCTTGATGCTCAATGTTCAAGTAGCTTAATCCAGGCTTTCCATTGAAAAACACTTTCAAAATAACCCTATATCCTTTCCCGAAATTCTACGTCATTTCTGATCAACAATATGTCAACAACATATACTCATCAGAAATTCTATAGTGCTCCCACTCACTTCTTTGGAAATACAAGTTTCTCATAAACTTTGTACAAACCCAAAATTTTTGATCATCATCAAAGCATACATTCCAACTCCGAGATGCTCACTCCAGTCCTTAGAAGGATTGCTGGAGCTTTGCATACTTATTAGCATCTTTCGGGATTGACAAAACCTTCCGGTTGTATCACATACAACCTTTCCTCATTAAAATCGTCGAGGAAACAATGTTTTGACATCCTATCTGCAAGATTTCATAAATAATGCAGTAATCGCTAATATAATTCCAACAGACTCTTAGCATCGCTACGAGTGAGAAAATCTCATCGTAGTCAACTCCTTGACCTTGTCGGAAAACATCTTAACGACAAGTCGAGCTTTCTTAATGGTGACATTTACCATCATTGTCCGTCTTCCTTTTGAAATCCATCTGTACTCATTAGCCTTACGACCATCGAGCCGTTCTGCCAAAGTCTACATTTTGTTTTTATACATGGATCCTCTCTCGGATTTTATGGCCTCAAGCCATTTATCGGAATCCGGGCCCACCATCGCTTCTCCATAGCTCGTAGGTTCATTGTTGTCTAGCAACATGACCTTCAAGACAGGATTACGTACCACTCTGAAGTAGTACGCATCCTTGTCATCCTACGAGGTTTGGGAGTGACTTGATCCGAAGTTTCATGATCAATATCATAAGCTTCCGCTTCAATTGGTGTAGGTGCCACAGGAACAACTCCCTGTGCCCTGTCACACACTAGTTGAAGAGACGGTTCAATAACCTCATCAAGTCTCCACCATCCTCCCACTCAATTCTTTCGAGAGAAACTTTTCCTCGAGAAAGGACCCGATTCTAGAAACAATCCATATTGCTTTCGGATCTGAATTAGGAGGTATACCCAACTGTTTTGGGTTTCCTATGAAGATGCATTTTATCCGCTTTGGGTTCGAGCTTATCAACCTGAAACTTTTTCATATAAGCGTCGCAGCCCCAAACTTTTAAGAAACGACAACTTAGGTTTCTCTAAACCATAATTCATACGGTGTCATCTCATCGGAATTACGTGGTGCCCTATTTAAAGTGAATGTGGTTGTCTCTAATGCCTAACCCATGAACGATAGTGGTAATTCGATAAGAGACATCATGGTACGCACCATATCCAATAGGGTGCAACTATGATGTTCGGACACACCATCACATTATGGTGTTCCAGGCGGTATTAATTGCGAAACAATTTTCACAATGTCTTAATTGTGTGCCAAAACTCGTAACTCAGATATTCATCTCTATGATCATATCATAGACATTTTATCCTCTTGTCACAATGATCTGCTACTTCACTCTGAAATTACTTGAACCATTCAATAATTCAGACTTGTGTTTCATCAAGTAAATATACTCAACATTTACTCGAATCATCTGTGAAGTAAGAACATAATGATATTCACTGCATGCCTCAGCACTCATTCGACTGCACACATCAAAATGTGTTACTTCCAACAAGTTGCTATCTTGTTACATCTTACTGAAAATGAGGCTTTTCAGTCATCTTGCCCATGTGGTATGATTTGCATATCTCAAGTGATTCAAAATCAAGTGAGTCCAAACGATCCATTTGCATGGAGTTTCTTCATGCATATACACCAATAGACATGGTTCGCATGTCTCAAACTTTTCAAAAACGAGTGAGTCCAAAGATCCATCAACATGGAGCTTCTTCATGCGTTTTATACCATTATGACTTACATGGCAGTGCCACAAGTCAGTGGTACTATCATTACTATCTTATATCTTTTGGCATGAAAATGTGTATCACTACGACCGAGATTCAATAAACCATTCCTTTAGGTGCAAGACCATTGAACGTATTATTCAAAAATAGAGTAACCATTATTCTCCTTAAATGAATAACCGTATTGCGATAGACATAATCCAATCATGTCTATGCTCAACGCAAACACCAATCTCGGTGGTAGAGGGAGCGTGCGATGCTTGATCATATCAACCTTGGAAACACTTCCAACATATATGGTCAGCTCACCTTTAGCTAGTCTCCGTTTATTCCGTAGCTTTTATTTCGAGTTACTAACACTTAGCAACCGAACCGGTATCCAATACCCTGGTGCTACTAGGAGTACTAGTAAAGTACACATTAACATAATGTATATCCAATATACTTCTATCGACCTTGCCAGCCTTCTCATCTACCAAGTATCTAGGGTAATGCTGCTCCAGTGGTTGTTCCCCTTATTACAGAAGCACTTAGTCTCGGGTTTGGGTTCAACCTTGGGTTTCTTCACTAGAGCAGCAGCTGAATTGCCGTTTCATGAAGTATCCCTTTGTTCCCTTGCCCTTCTTGAAACTAGTGGTTTCACCAACCATCAACAATTGATGCTCCTTCTTGATTTCTACTTTCGCGGTGTCAAACATCATGAATATTTCAAGGATCATCATATCTATCCCTGATATGTTATAGTTAATCATGATGAAGCTCTAGCAGCTTGGTGGCAATGACTTTGGGGAAACATCACTATCTCATCTGGAGGATCAACTCCCACTCGATTCAAGTGATTGTTGTGCTCAGACAATCTGAGCACAAGCTCAACGATTTAGCTTTTCTCCCTTAGTTTGCAGGCTAAGAAAATCGTCGGAGGTCTTATACCTCTTGACGTGGGCACGAGCCTGAAATCCCAATTTCAGCCCTCGAAACATCTCATATGATCCGCGACGTTTCGAAAACGTCTTTGGTGCCTCTACTTAAACCATTTAATTGAACTATCACGTAGTTATCAAAACGTGTATGTCCGATGTTCGCAACATCGACAAATGACGTTGGGGTTCAGCACACTGAGCGGTGCATTAAGGACATAAGCTTTCTACTGATTGCATAATCGCTACTACAACTTTCAACTATATTTTCTCTAGGAACATATCTAACCAGTGGAACTAAAGCGCGAGCTTACGACATAATTTGCAAAAGGTCTTTTGACTATGTTCAGGATAATTAAGTTCATCTTATGAACTCCCACTTAGATAGACATCCCTCTGGTCATCTAAGTGATCACATGATCCGAGTCAACTAGGCCGTGTCCGATCATCACGTGAGACGGACTAGTCATCATTGGTGAACATCTTCATGTTGATCGTATCTACCATACGACTCATGCTCGACCTTTCGGTCTCCGTGTTCCGAGGCCATGTCTGCACATGCTAGGCTCGTCAAGTTAACCCTAAGTGTTTTCGCTGTGTAAAACTGTCTTACACCCGTTGTATGTGAACGTAAGAATCCATCACACCCGATCATCACGTGGTGCTTAGAAGCGACGAACTGTAGCAACGGTGCACAGTTAGGGGAGAACACTTCTTGAAATTTTTTAAGGGATCATCTTATTTACTACCGTCGTCCTAAGCAAACAAGATGGATAAACATGATAAACATCACATGCAATCAAATAGTGACATGATATGGCCAATATCATTTTGCTCCTTTTGATCTTCATCTTCGGGGCTCCATGATCATCATCGTCACCGGCACGACACCATGATCTCCATCATCATGATCTCCATCATCGTGTCTTCATGAAGTTGTCACGCCAACGACTACTTCTACTTCTATGACTAACACGTTTAGCAATAAAGTAAAGTAGTTTACATGGCGTTCTTCAATGACACGCAGGTCATACAATAAATAAAGACAACTCCTATGGCTCCTGCCGGTTGTCATACTCATCGACATGCAAGTCGTGAATCCTATTACAAGAACATGATCAATCTCATACATCACATATCATTCATCACATTCTTCTTGGCCATATCACATCACATAGCATACCCTGCAAAAACAAGTTAGACGTCCTCTAATTGTTGTTGCATGTTTTACGTGGCTGCTATGGGTTTCTAGCAAGAACGTTTCTTACCTATGCAAGACCACAACGTGACATGCCAATTGCTATTTACCCTTCATAAGGACCCTTTTCATCGAATCCGTTCCGACTAAAGTGGGAGAGACTGACACCCGCTAGCCACCTTATGCACCAAGTGCATGTCAATCGGTGGAACCTGTCTCACGTAAGAGTACGTGTAAGGTCGGTCCGGGCCGCTTCATCCCACAATACCGTCGAAACAAGATTGGACTAGTAACGGTAAGCATATTGAACAACATCACCGCCCACAACTACTTTGTGTTCTACTCGTGCAAAGAATCTACGCAATAGACCTAGCTCATGATGCCACTGTTGGGGAACGTAGCAGAAATTCAAAATTTTCCTACGTGTCACCAAGATCTATCTATGGAGAGACCAGCAACGAGTAGAAAGAGAGTGCATCTACATACCCTTGTAGATCGCTAAGCAGAAGCGTTCAAGTGAACGTGGTTGATGGAGTCGTACTCGTCGTGATTCAAATCACCGATGATCCTAGTGCCGAACGGACGGCACCTCCGCGTTCAACACACGTACAGCCCGGTGACGTCTCCCACGCCTTGATCCAGCAAGGAGAGAGGGAGAGGTTGAGGAAGACTCCATCCAACAGCAGCACAACGGCGTGGTGGTGGTGGAGGAGCGTGGCAATCCAGCAGGGCTTCGCCAAGCACCATGGGAGAGGAGGAGTAGGAAGAGAGGTAGGGCTGTGCCAGAACTTCGTGTATAGCTCCCATGCGCCTCCCCACTATATATAGGGGTGGAGGGGCTGGTTTCTTGCCCTCCAAGTCCATTGGGGCGTTGGCCAAGGTGGGAGGAAAGAAATCTCATTATTTCCTTCCCCACCGATTGTTATCCCCCCTTTTTAGGGATCTTGATCTTATCCCTTCGGGATATGATCTTATTCCTTCTAAGGGGGGATCTTGGTGCGCCTTGACCAGGGGTGTGGGGCCTTGCCCCCACTACCCACGTCCATGTGGGTCCCCCCATGCAGGTGGGCCCCACTCCGGAACCTTCTAGAACCTTCCGGGTACAATACCGAAAAATCTCGAACATTTTCCGGTGGCCAAAATAGGACTTCCCATATATAAATCTTTACCTCCGGACCATTCCGGAACTCCTCGTGACGTCCGGGATCTCATCCGGGACTCTGAACAACATTCGGTAACCACATACAAACTTCCTTTATCACCCTAGCGTCATCGAACCTTAAGTGTGTAGACCCTACGGGTTCGGGAGACATGTAGACATGACCGAGACGTTCTCCAGTCAATAACCAATAGCGGGATCTGGATACCCATGATGGCTCCCACATGTTACACGATGATCTCATCGGATGAACCACGATGTCAAGGACTTAATCAATCCCGTATTCAATTCCCTTTGTCTATCGGTATGTTACTTGCCCGAGATTCGATCGTCGGTATCCAATACCTTGTTCAATCTCGTTACCGGCAAGTCACTTTACTCGTTCCGTAACACATCATCCCGTGATCAACTCCTTGGTCACATTGCGCATATGATGATGTCCTACCGAGTGGGCCCAGAGATACCTCTCCGTTTACACGGAGTGACAAATCCCAGTCTCGATCCGCATAAAACAATAGATACTTTTGGAGATACCTGTAGTGCACCTTTATAGTCACCCAGTTACGTTGAGACGTTTGATACACCCAAAGCACTCCTACGGTATCCAGGAGTTACACGCTCTCATGGTCGAAGGAAAAGATACTTGACATTGGCAAAGCTCTAGCAAATGAACTACACGATCTTTTGTGCTAGTCTTAGGATTGGGTCTTGTCCATCACATCATTCTCCTAATGATGTGATCCCGTTATCAACGACATCCAATGTCCATAGCCAGGAACCCATGACTATCTGTTGATCACAACGAGCTAGTCAACTAGAGGCTCACTAGGGACATATTGTGGTCTATGTATTCACATGTGTATTACGATTTCCGGATAATACAGTTATAGCATGAATAAAAGACAATTATCATGAACAAGGAAATATAATAATAATACTTTTATTATTCCCTCTAGGGCATATTTCCAACAAAGACTTCACACGAGTAGGATGGATACTCGATTATGGACTCCAGTTCTGAGAAGAAGAAGGGAGGGCGGGTGGGAAAGAAAACAACTGAGGATTGAACTCAAAGATGAAGAGGCTCGAGTCAACTTGACGAGAAATGCACCGGATAAAAAGAGTTGAGGAACAACGATCGGAAAACCAACTGCGTGATCCTAAAGAAAATTTGAAAGGGAAGAGAAGTAATGCAAAACACCTACGTCAAGATTCCTTACCAGAGCGACGAAGGGGCTGAAGAGTAAAAGGAATTCCTACTCTCCGATATAACTAGACTCCGAAAACAGTTTATTCTAGACTCAACATCGGCCAAACTACACGATCAATCAAGGGGCTCCTAGGGTCGGTCGAGGCTCTGATACCAACTTGTCATGCCCAATATGCGACTCTATCCAAAAGGAACTCGAAGGTCCCACCAAGGATAGACCCGCATATTGAAACACTTTTGCAAGGTGGATATCATTACATCAACATTACATAATAGATGGGGATACATACATAAGGCATACAATGCCACACGAATACAACATCACAATACATCAGAGCATCATCCGACTACGGATGAAACACAAACATAAACTCAAACGGCATCCACCCTGCTAAACAGGCTGCCGACCTGGAACCTATCCTCTGATCGAAGAAGCAGAAGAAGAACTCAACGCAAGCAAGCATCACTCTCGCGTCATGATCATCACACAACCTATACCTGCAACTGTTGTTTTAGTAATCTGTGAGCCACGAGGACTCAGCAATCCCATTACCATGGGTATCAAGACTAGCAAAGCTTAAAGGGAAGGAAGGGGTAAAGTGGTGAGGTTGTAGCAGCGACTAAGCAAGTATGGTGGCTAACATACGCAAATAAGAGCGAGAAGAGAGCAAGCGGAACGGTCATGAAGCTAGCAATGATCAAGAAGTGATCCTGAACTCCTACTTACGTCAAACATAACCCAGAAACCATGTTCACTTCCCAGACTCCACCGAGAAGAGACCATCACGGCTACACATGCGGTTGATGTGTTTTAATTCGGATCTGGTGTCAAGTTATCTACAACCGGACATTAACAAATTCCCATTTGCCTATAACCGCAGGCACGACTTTCGAAAGATTATACCCTGCAGGGGTGTCCCAACTTAGCCCATGATAAGCTCTCGCGATCAACGAAGGAATAGACCTTCTCCCAGGAAGACCCGATCAGACTCGGAATCCCGGTTTACAAGACATTTCAACAATGGTAAAACAAGACCATCAAAGCCGCCCGATGCGCCGACAAATCCAGATAGGAGCTGCACATATCTCGTTCTCAGGGCACACCGGATGGGTCAGCCTACGAGTAAAACCAGACCTCGAGTTGCCCCGAGGTGGCCCCGCAGTCTGCCCGGTTCGGACCAACACTTAGACAAGCACTGGCCCGGGGGGGGGGCTAAAATAAAGATGACCCTTGGGTTGGCCGACCCAAGGGAAAAGGATAGGTGGTGGTGAGGCAAATGGTAAAACCAAGGTTGGGCCTTGCTGGAGGATTTTTATTCAAAGCGAACTATCAAGGGGGTCCCATAAATCACCCGACCGCGTAAGGAACGCAAAATCCGGGAACATAACACCGGTATGACGGAAACTAGGGCGGCAAGAGTGGAACAAAACACTAGGCAAAAGGCCGAGTCTTCCATCCTTTACCAAGTATATAGATGCATTAATAATATAAGAGATATTGTGATATCCCAACGAGAATCCTGTCCACCATGGAGCAAACTTCAACTTCACCTGCAGCTAACAACGCTATAAGAGGGCTGAGCAAAAGCGGTAACATAGCCAAACAACGGTTTTCCTAGGAAAGGTGTCAAAGGTTAGAGGTTCATGGCAATTTGGGATGGCATGATAAACAGGTGATAGGTAGCGCAGCATAGCGATAGAACGAAGCAACTAGCATAGCAGTGATAGTAGTGAGATCCAGGGTAGCGGTCATCTTGCCTGAAATCCCGCAAGGAAGAAGAACGAGTCCATGAAGAAGACGAACGGATGAAGCCGAACCAAGCGTAGACGAACGAATCCTCACGGTCGCAACGAAACAGGAACGATCGAAAAGAAGCACACAACATAGTAAACACACCACACATGAACAAGGCATGATGCACAACAAGCATGATGCATGACAAAGCTATATGGAGCTACTCATGGCAGGAGATGATGCAAACAAGAGCAACACATCAAGGCAAGTTTAAATGAGGCCGGGAACAACATATAACAATTCCGGTAAGTCCTCATATGCATATTTCGAAATTGGTCCAGATCTGAATAAACCTTATGTTCAAGTTGTTAAAATCAAGTTAAGATGCAACAAGATGATCTACACGAGATTCTAGTCAAGTTACATATAAAGTTCATTTAGTTCGGAGTTACGACCTAGAAGATATGAGCAAAACAAGTTAAACATGGCATTGATGCAAAATGCACCCAAACATCAAGCAAACACCTCAAAACAAGGATGCAACATGATAATATGAAACTACATGCAATTCTAGGCAAGTTTCATATAGAGCACACTCAAAACGGAGCAACGGTTCAACACATGCACTCTATACAAGTTTAAAGGACAAGCTGTCCAAAACAGCAACTAAGCATATTGCAAGCATCAAAACAATAAGCTACAGCACCCCAACATGAAAACAAAAGACATGGACATTAAGTACATGTAAAGCATAACAAAACATGAACACTGAGCTATCTCCAGAAATCACTAGAACATACTCAAACACACATGATAAGATTGCAAGTTATAACAATTTCAGACTTTGCAGAAAATAACATCACGATGCAATGTTTAGAGCTATCAAACAACATGTTACAGGAACTTATCATGGCAAACAAAGGCATGGCATGAATCTACTAATTGCATAGATTAAAAGACCCTTACTGAGCATGAGCCAAAAAGGATCAGAAAATATGATGGCACCCACGTAAACATAGCAAGTTATATTACAGATTCAAACATGGCAGGAACATAATTATGAAGGCATGTATATGAGCTTGTGCAACTCACTATAGAGAAATACATGGAATGGCAAGGCACCCAACAGTAAGAAGACATATTTGTGAAGCTAAGCATGGCAATATCAAGGTCATAGGGTGCATGGATCACTAGCAAAACACATGGGAACAAGTGAACTTAATGTAAACAGGCTGACAACAACATTATGAAGCAACTTTGGAGCAAGATATGAACAATCTACAGCAAGCTATAAATGAAACCAGGGGCATGGATGTATAGAGTATGACATGTAGATAAAAACATGTTTGTAGAACATCTCCAGATTATGCACATAATGATTAGTAGCAACATGTTTATATAGCATCACGAAATGATAGATTCAGCCTAGCAAAATAGCAACATCATGAACACTACTTAACAAGCTCGATACACTCACCACAAGTCATTGCATGACAAGATAAGCATAGCATCATCAAGAAGACATGTTTGTGAAACAAACCAAGTCAAGAACAAGTCTATAGCATGCAAGGATCAAGTATAGCAAGCTTGGCCAAATTGAATAACATGTAAACAATCTGTCAGGAAACATTTTGAAGCCAAAGTAGAGCACTCAAGTGACATGCTATACTACTACATAATTGCAACCAAGGGCATGAATGGATAGACAATAACCACATGTTCAAAACACCCTTAATGAAGTATCTCAAAATATGCATGGATCTCTCTGTAGCATCATGTTTACATGGCATCAAAATAACAGCAGAACAGGGACTAAAATCAGCAACATCACGATGCCTAGTTTGCAAGCTTGTGCTAGTCACCAAATTGATCACAAAAATACATGGCAAACACCACTGTAAAGAAGACATGGCATATATCAAAACACATGTAGACATCAATCTCATAGGATGCACACATCAATCATGGCAAAAATGACAAAAGAGCTCGTTCTGATAACAGACAACAGAAAACATTATGAAGCACTCTTGAAACGATGATTCAGGCATCAAGATGAGCCCAAATGAATATGATGCAATGGAATGAAATTATGTACTCGTCGAGGCGAACAATTTGACATATTACACACACGAAACGGAGCTACGGATGCAGAGATACAGCGTGACGAACAGGGCATGAATATTACTGAGGGGGGAAAGTCAACCTCGGGCACGGACTTCGAGGCAGGGTGGATCTGGCCGGAGCTTCGCCGGAGATGGAGAGGAAGGTCCCGGGGCGCTCTTCTCCGGCCGGATCTCACCGGATCTGGCACGGGACGGCGCGGGGACGACGATGGATGGACTCGGGGAGGCCGGGGAGGCGAGGCGGGGCGCTGGGCCGAGCCTTTCCGGCGGCGGCACGGCCGGGAGCCGGCGAAGGGCGACGGAGGAGCTCGGGGGTGGGGCGCTCGGGCCCGGTCGCGCGGGAGGGCG
>NC_041389.1:679615953-679677363 GCF_002162155.2 Triticum dicoccoides
GCTCCGGCAGCACCGGCCGGGCGTGGGCGGCCAGGGCGGCGCCTGGCGCGGGGCCGGACGGCGAGGAGGCGGGGCCCAGGCTAGGGTTCATCTACGCGAAAATTCCGGGAGGAACACATATATATAGGTAGAGGCCACTTTGGAAGGGGAGTTAGATGGGTTTTGGGCCACTTTGGAATGGGTGTTGGGCTGCAAGACAAAGAGGGCTTTTGGGCTACGCGGTTAACCGTTGGAGTATCAAACGACCTTCAAATGGCACGAAACTTGACAGGCGGTCTACCGGTGCTATACCAAGGCCGCTTGGTAAGACTCGGTCCATTCTGAGAAAGTTTAAAACCAACTCACAACGAGAGACGAAAGGGGAACGCCAGAGAGCATAGGAGCGCCGGATTGCAAAACGGACAACGGGGAAAATGCTCGGATGCATGAGACGAACACGTATGCAAAATGAAATGCACATGATGACATGACAAAATGCAACACGCAAGCAAATGACACGGCAACGACGGCGAATAACTAAAGGACACCTGGCGCATCGGATCCGGGGCGTTACATGCGGCCACCGCAAACACTGGTGGCGCGGTACGACGCGACAGCGACGACGCATGTACCGGCGTGCTCGCCGCCGTGCCGGTGTGGAGTAACTCGCCACGCCTCATCAAGATGAACTGGAGGGCGAGTTGCTGAACCATGCGCCTGCTTGGGGCGGCAACTGGCTCCGTCGGGCCAAGCGAGGTTGGTGAAGCACCGAGCGGCCTCGCCCATATCTGGAGGGCTCGGTGGGCCACCCAGTCGGGTAATATGCGGGAGAGAGGCTCCTCGGAAGCCTTCGGAAGAGTGGAGAAAATGGTGAAGGAGGATATATGGGGGAGCGGCACAAGGGTGCGATTCTTGCCAGCTATCTGTCTCGGGTAAATAGAGGGCGGACGGTAGGAGCTTGGCCGGTGTCTAGCCTCGTTTAAACTGAGGGCGGATGGGAGGAGCTCGGCCGGTGTTGCGTTTAATGCCGACCAGCTCATGAACGGACGTATGGTCGGAGTAGGATTGGCGGCTTGCATGCGGGTTTAATGGAGGGGTTTAATGGAGGCGAGGAGGCGTGTTCCGCTGGGCGTGCAGCGGGCGGTGCAGTACTATTCTATTTGACAGCAGTAATGAGCCGTCAAATCACAAAGGCCCTCGCCTCTCGTGAAACCGACCAAGCTAGATTGCCCCGCCCTCTAGCCTTTTAAAAAATGTATATACTCCACTTTTGTGCAGAAGTAGTATCGATGGATTGCGCCATGGAGAAAAACTTGAAATTAAAAAAAGGTGGTACATATAGAGAGCGCTCGTCGCCAAATTATGCATATAATACTATTAAAAAGGCTTGTCACAATAATGGTGTCCAGCACAACGCAGCCCTCAAATAAAACTTAGCATCCTGGAATTCTTTGACAAAACTAAGCACCCGGAAATTCTTTGACAACGAAACTGCTGGTATATGATGTTGGCCATATATATTGTATGTATATAATGTGAAGAAACGAGTGGTCGTACTATACCAACTAAAAGATGAAATGTAAGAAATACTGGTATGTACGTACTGAAGAGTTAAAGTAACGAGAAGAAACATAACATAGTTCGGCTGGGGGCTCAGCACAACACACCCCTCAAATTAAACTAAGTACACCTGAAATTAAATTATGAAACTAATCCGGTAGACACTGCATTAGAACCACCATGAGCAATGACACTGCCACCTTACTCGGAGTCCACGTCCACGTCCTCGACTTCGTCCTTGTCCCTCTTCCTCTTGACCGATACTTCTTTGCTTGAACCGCACACTTGGCTTTTGCTCTTCATCCAACCCTTGTAGATATTGAAACAAAGGTAGCCATTCATCACAGCATAGTGGATGTGGTCTATATCTAGTACATTATGCTGCCATGCATAACGATGAAATGTGTATGGAGGTTTCTCCAGTTTACCGTACGAAGGATGAACCATGGCTCCTGCCAGGGTCAGCATTGAAGGCTGGCCATCGGAGGGCAGCAGCCCATTCTTCTGGAGGTCAAAGGGGTTGCCTACAAGGAGGCCTATCCGACAGAGGACTTCTTTGTCATTCGTAAAGTTTACATTAACGAATTTGACTAGGTTGCTCTTGAGGAAGTTCTTAAAATCCAGGCATTCAACATCGGCATGGCATATGTGGTAGACCAAGCATAAGCCATGCACACAAACCTGCATCACAGCGGGCTTCTTCCTCTCTTCGTCCTTTAGATCCTTCTCTTGTAGGAGGAATGTGGTGTACTCAACATCTAGCCCAGCGACCCACTCATCATCTGAGTTTTTGAACATGCGTTTGAAGCGAGAAAGGCATCCTTTCACCATCGTGGGACAACGGGTGTAGATGACGTCGAACTCATCGCCGGTGATAGTTCTAACCTTGTACTCACCGCCGATCATGGAGATTTGGGACGCCATGGATTTGGGAGGAGGGTTAGGATTAGTGGAGCTGCCGTAATGTGAAAGGAAGGGACGACTAGGAGCGAACCGCCGTAATATTAAAGGACGTGCGGGGACGAGTAGGAGCGAACTGCCAGCGTGCGAATGGCAGGGTAGTGGCTTTCCATTCTCCCATGATACGAGCTTCCGAGAGCCCTTTGATCTGAGATCGAATGGTTGCATGGCGTGATGCTAGACCTATGGGTGAATATCCTATCCTGGAGGGTTATTCTGCAAATTTTCAGCAACTTACCATGCGAATGTTCGATCTCATATCCAAGGGCTGCCAGCAGCCCGTATCATGGTCGCGCCTACCATGACCATTGCATCGCTCGCGCGGTCGCACCCTTGGAGATTTAACACGGTGTGTTAGGCTATCTGATGTTGGCATGTCATCACTTAGTCACTCATACTACAAAAAGGTTAGCTATAAGGTTGGCTATAAGTGTTTTTTTACTTCTCTCTATCTCTTTCTTCGTACTCCCTCCATCCCATAATATAAGAACGTTTTTTACACTAGTGTAGTGCCAAAAACGTTCTTATATTATGGGACAGAGGGAATAGTATTTATTGCATTTGCCAAGGAGTGACCTCTTCCAATGAAATGGTGCTTAGATGAGGTGCTAAGGGAATTAAATGGCTTAGCAATCAAGTCCCCAATGCATAGGTGATTATTACTCCCTCTCTCTTAGTTTACAAGGCGTGCGCGTACCCCTAGGTTGTCAATTTGACCAACCTAATACAAGTCATATATTACAAAAAATATACCAATATAAACTTCAGATATTCTATTTTCAAAAGGTATAATTTTTGTGTTATATAGTTTATATTAGGGTGATTAAATTGGCATCCTAGGTATACGCGTAGGACTTGTAAACTGAGACGAATGGAGTAGTAGTTTTTTGTTGCTAAGTTTGCTTCATTTAATTAGCTATAGACTCAAAATTGTCTTTTCACCTAGGTACACACACTTAGCACTATTTCTTCCTTGGGTCACCAAACTTGCCACATCAGACTTTATGCCTATGTGGCAAGCTTAGCACCTGTAGGAGCAAGTATGTACTACAATAGTGGGCTATAAGCCCGCTTTACATGGCATTTTTGCATATGTGGCGGAAAGAGTGTCATGACTGGTTTTTCAATAAAATAATTATTCAAAAAAATCGATCTTTAAATCCCAGTATAGGAAAAAGTCATCCTCACTGGTAGACAAATACTTGATGAACAGAGGACCAGTAGCACTAAATATATCACAGCGTTGATCTGAGGCTGCTCAACAAATTATTACAAACTCGCCAATATCTTACATAAAGGCGGTTATGACACAGGGGTGTGGTGGCATGCTACTAGCTCGAGGTAAAAGTGGTGGAGGATAACTTGACTCCTAACTGGCAGCTCATCGAGCGTCGAGGTGAGGCTCGATGAATTTATTCTGGGGTTGCGGAAGCGGATAATACAATGACCAAAATAGGATCGCACGGGACTGACTGGGACTCCTCTAGGTGTCGGACTCGCTATCAAACTCTTCATCCATGAGATCGCCTTCATCAACATCTGGCCAAATCAACAAGCCAGGTGAGTACTTTGAAAGTACTCGGAAGACAGTTCGGACAAAAGATATAATCAATGAATGCATGAATGCGTCATGAATATGAATAATGATGCTCATATTAACAATAATGTTACTGCATGACTTGATAAATAAGATAAATAACTGAAAACCGATCGGGTGTCTGGAGCGACGCCTCGAAAGGTAAATAAATAAAATTCATGCCGCAGTCGGGCGTCTAAGCGACACCACATAAAGGGCTTAAAAGAAATGCCGCAGTCGGGCGTCTTAGCGATACCACATAAAGGGCTTAAAAGAAATGCCGCAGTCGGGCGTCTTAGCAACAGCACATAAAGGGCTTAAAAGAAATACCACAGTCGGACATCTGAGCGACGTCACAGACAGGGCTTATCAAAGAAACGCCACAGTCAGACATCTGAGCGACGTCACAGACAGGGCTTATAAAAGAAATGCCACAGTCGGACATCTGAGCGACGTCACAGACAGGGCTTTATAAAAGAAAGTAAATACAATTATGCCACCGTCGGACGTCGGAGCGACATCACAGACAGGGCTTACAATAAATGTAAATAACAAGAATGCCACCATCGGACGTCTGAGCGACATCACAGACAGGGCTTACAATAATTGTAAATAACAAGAATGCCACCGTCGGACGTCTAAGCGACATCACAGACAGGGCTTACAATAAATGTAAATAACAAGAATGCCCATCCACAAGAATAATCTTTAACCGGATTTATCACACATGTATTCCACCGGGGTTTTGTCACTGAGACTGATATCCGACAAGATAAGATGAATATAGTACTCGATCAAGAACAAGATGATTTCAAGAATTTGAGACTCTGCAGAGTTTGTATGAACTGACCACAGCCAACGGATTTCCGTAGTCACGAAGGACTAGTTCCGTTTATGGTATTTCGGTAGAAACACATTTAACTAGTACACACCCACTTCACCTCATGATGCCAGGAATCACCCTGGACAACGTCCAAGAAAAACTTTGAGACGGGGAGGCCACAACCTCGAGTAGCATGGGATCAAATTTCTATACGCGCGCTCTAAGGGGTGCCCCCCTCTTGATCCCAACCGGAAACACCCATGCCCCCTGACCGGATGACGGGCTTTAATCCAGGGCCATGGAACCCTCATCCCGGCCTCTCTATTTGGTGTGTACCAGGAAAATGATTTATAACTTACTATGCCATATTCCTTTCGGAAAACATGTGACAGTACAGGAAGGAATGAATGGAAATGTGATTTGTTTCACGATGACACGGAAGTCAAATAATCTGGCATAAGACTGGTATGTCACAACACTGCCATCTTACCCATCCTCATGCCAACACATGGCCATGCAAATATGTATCCAACAACATAATGCTTTCCGAAACTTACTTTCCACTTACGTGCATGAAATATAACATTCAAGAAATGTTCATAAACATGCCATGACTATACTAGAAATGCAAACATGCAACAACCACTCATCATATCAAGAGTTCAAACATGCTTGCCTGGTTCGAAGTAGTCGGAGTTTAACTGTGTGAAGTTTGCAGCTCCGTCACCTCCTCTGGTATCTACAGTATAAGAAAAATACATACGCAATGTAAATACCGTGAGTGTACAGAAAAGTGTTCCAAATATTTTTCAAATAAATATGACAAAAAACTCGACAGAAAAATAAAGATGACAAAAAAGGAATCAATAAAAAATCATTTTCTTTTTAAAGGTTATAAGAGTTTTGGCCCAAGAACCCATCTGTAATGAAACAGAAAGTTTCTAGGGGGTTCTGCGGAAAAGTCCAGAAAAACGTTTCGTTTAAAAGAAATGACTGAGAGGCTGACAGGCGGGCTCCACCTGTCAGGTTTGAAATTTCAAACGGGGAAAACAGAGCGCGACGGCGCCCGAGAGGTGCGGTGGTCGCCGGCGGCGATCCACGGCGAGGCAAGGTGATCGGGGTTTACCTTCGAGATCAGTGCACCGTTCCGCGTCTGTGGGTGGTGGTGGTGGTCGCCGGCGAGCACCGTGTCAACGACGGCCCTTGCTCCGGCGGACGGTGGTTCGGGCAGTCGTGGATCTCGCCGGAGGGAGCTGCGGTGTTCAAATTTTGAAGAGGGGGTTACCCTACTTGAGGTGGTACGAGGCTACGGCCAAAAGCAGGGTGGCGGAGGAGTTCTCACCGAAGAGAACTTTGCCGGAGTCCGAAGCGGACGGAGGTGGCCGGAGTCGAAGAAGAAAGGCCCCTCAAGGCTCTCCCAGTGGCTAGGCGGGGTCTAGTCAGGTGGTGGAGTCATGCGGGGGCGAGAGCAAGCTTGGGGGTGCTATTTATAGCCGGCCCGAGGCGGTTGCCGTGAACGGATAAGTCCGGCGGTTGATTACGGCGGCGCTGTGGCGGGACGGTCGGCTTAGGGGCTTGAGCATCGCCTAGGTGGAGCAGTGGTGCCATTTCGGGGTCCAGCTCAGCAAGGGAGGGAGGTTTACGGCCTGCCCTCGACGGAACGGCCGCACGGCCCGTCGGCGGCAGAGAACGCGCTCTGCGCGTGCCGGGCCACGGCGATGGTGCTGCATGCGTGCGCTGGCAAGGAGATGGCCACGCGGAGCTACCAGGAAGGTTGGGCGGCGCCGAACAGCGTTATGCCGCAGTTTTGCTCCCTGTCGGCCGCTACGGGGTTCTGCCGCCGCAAAGCATGCCGGCGTAGGCGGGCCAGGGTGCCACCGACGCCAGGAACGCGCCAAGCACGCGTGTGAAGCTCCGGACAAGCAGGCCAAGCTGTGAGCAACGTGCCAAGTGCACTGTGGGCATGTGACTGAAACTCTGACGGAGAACGACACTGAAATCTGAATTTAGCTGAAGATGAACAGAAACAGTGCATACCAAATGTTCGACAGAATGATTCTGGCATGTAGGGATTTTTCCTTGAGCTGATTTTTGGTGGAGAGGTCTCTCATTGCAACTAGAGGTTGCCTGAATTTTGGTGGAATGTTTGGAGAAGTGTAGATATGAATTTCACCAAATTTGACAAATCTGGTCCAAACTTGCAGAGAGTGAATTTTGAAACATTTGAAAAGAAGAAGAGTGGATCAAGGTTCTAGGTTGTGGGTGCTAAGGACTATCCAGAGGTGTTGAGTGAGGTCAAAAATCCAATGCATTAGGGTACTTGCTTTGCAAATCACCTAGGCTCAAAAGAAAAGATAGAATTATTTTCGAAAGAGAAATAATTGGAATAAAATCCAAAAAATGGATTTTATTAGTTTGGACAAAAATGTTTGAGTTGTACCCAAGTGGGAGGAGGGGTTTTGGGGGAGTTTTACCATAAGAAGCATGGTAAACAAGATTGGATAAAAATCAAATGAAAGCCCAAAAATCAAAAAGGTTTTCTTTTTAGAAGAAACTAAATCCAAGAAAAGATTTTGAGAGGTCAAACTCATAAGAGGGTTTTTAGGAAGGGTTTAAATGACCTTCTTCAAACCAAGCAAGGCTCTTTCTGAAAACAAAAATCACAAAATTTTGGGAGTGTCACAGCACCTACCCCCTTAGGAAAAATCTCGTCCCCGAGATTTCAGTAGATCCTTAAACAGGTGTGGGTGCTCTGTCCAAAGAAAACCCTCGCTCTCCCAAGTTGCTTCATTCTCGGTGTGATTACTCCACTGAACTCTGAAAAACTTGATGGTTTTCTGTCGGGTCCTCCTCTCAGACTCTTCTAATATTTTTATTGGGTGCTCCCGGTAGGTGAGGTCTGGTTGCACGTCAATATTCTCATGTGATACTTGTTTTTCTGGGTTGCTCACGTATTTTCTCAATTGCGAGATGTGAAACACGTTGTGGATACCGGATAAGTCTCCGGGTAGGTCTAGCTGGTAGGCTACCGTGCCTCTTCGGGCCACTATATGAAATGGTCCGATGAATCTTCGTGCTAGCTTTCCCTTAATCCTAAATCGTTGCAGACCTTTCATAGGAGAAACTCTTAGGTACACCAATTCTCCGGGTTCAAAACTGATTTCCCGATGCCTTCGATCGTAATAACTCTTCTGCCGACTCTGAGCTGTTTTGAGTCGATCTGTAATTGTTTGAACTTTCTCCTCGGCCTCCTTGAGCATATCTGGGCCGAAGATATGGCTGTCTCCGGTCTCTGACCAATTTAGCGGGGTATGGCATTTTCTCCCATATAGAGCTTCAAAGGGTGCCATTTGCAAGCTGTCTTGATAGTTGTTGTTGTATGCGAACTCTGCATATGGCAAACTTTCTTCCCAACTGTTCCCGTAGGTGAGGACACAGGCTCTTAGCATGTATTCTAGGATTTGGTTTACGCGTTCAGTCTGCCCATCAGTCTGGGGATGGTATGCGGTACTGAAGGCTAGTTGGGTTCCCAGTGCCTGTTGCGGGGGATCCCAAAATCTAGAGACGAACTGTGTGCCTCTGTCAGATATGATAGTCTTTGGGACTCCATGCAAGCAGACGATACGGGCAAGATAAAGTCTAGCCAGCCTCTGAGTGGTGTGAATTGTTTTTACCGGAAGAAAATGTGTTACTTTGGTTAATCTGTCGGTTATGACCCATATGGCGTCATTTCCGTGTCGTGACCGTGGCAGTCCAACAATAAAATCCATTCCAATCTTGTCCCACTTCCACTCGGGTATCTTATTTGGCTGTAATAGTCCGGCTGGTTTCTGGTGCTCGGCCTTGATACGTTGACAAGAGTCACAGCATGCAATGAACGTGGCTATATCTCTCTTCATACCATGCCACCAAAATTTTTCCTGAAGGTCTTTGTACATTTTTGTTCCTCCAGGATGGATTTAATACGGAGCTGTGTGACTTTCAGCCAATATCTGCTGTTTGAGGTCCTTGACATTTGGTACGCATAGTCTCTCTCCATACCACAATATTCCTTTCTCATCTATGTTGAATTCTGAGGTTCTTCCCAAACTCACTTTCCTTTTTATGCCCTCAATGCTGGGGTGTCCGTGCTGGGCTTCCTTGATCTTTTCCATCAGGGTAGGCTGTATTTCTAGATTCGACACACTGCCTTCGGTAACCATTATTAAGTTGAGTCTGGCAAATTCCTGTTGAAATTCTGGCCTCAACTTTGGTATACAGTCGTCGTCCGTGCTGGGATTCCGACTAAGTGCATCTGCCACAACATTTGCTTTTCCAGGATGATAGTGGATTGCAACATCATAATCCTTCACCAACTCTAACCAGCGTCGTTGCCGTAAATTTAGTTCCGGCTGTGTGAAGATATACTTAAGACTCTTATGGTTTGTGTATATCTCACAACGATTTCCAAGTAGGAAGTGTCTCCATTCCTTGAGTGCATGGACGACCGCTGCTAATTCCAAGTCATGAGTGGGATAATTCTCCTCATGCTTGCGAAGTTGTCTGGAGACATACGCAACTACCTCGCCTTCTTGCATCAATAAGCATCCGAGGCCTTTCCGGGATGTGTCACAATATACCTCAAAATTCTTGTGTATATCTGGCACAATTAGTACTGGCGCTGTTGTTAATTTGCTTTTTAGCTCTTGGAAGCTTTTCTCATATGCTTCTGTCCATTCAAACTTCTTGCCTTTCTTGAGCAATTGTGTCATGGGCTTTGCTATAGTGGAGAATCCTTCAATAAATCTCTGATAATAGCCTGCCATTCCCAAGAAACTCCGTACGTCCGTTACGTTAGCTGGTGGTTTCCAGCCAAGTACGGCCTTGACTTTTTCCGGGTCTACTGCGATACTTTCTTGGGTGAGTACGTGGCCCAGAAAACCCACCTGTCTTAGCCAAAATTCACGTTTGCTGAATTTGGCGTACAGTTGATGCTTCTTGAGTTCTCCGAGTACAATCCTGAGATGCTCGGCGTGCTCTTCGGGTGTTTTGGAGTATATCAAAATATCATCGATGAATACCACAACAAACTTGTCCATATACTTCATAAATACTTTGTTCATGAGGTGAACAAAATATCCGGGGGCGTTGGTTAGCCCGAATGGCATCACTGTGAACTCATACAGCCCATATCTGGAAGTGAAGGCTGTCTTGGGAATATCTTCTGTTCGCACCTTCAATTGATGGTATCCTGATCTCAAGTCAATTTTTGAGAAGACTTTGGCCTGTGCGAGCTGATCGAATAAATCATTTATTCTAGGCATTGGGTATTCGTTCTTGATTGTGACCATGTTGAGAGATCGATAATCAATGCACAATCTCAGTGTTCCATCCTTTTTCTTGGCAAATAAAATTGGAGAACCCCAAGGTGAGGAACTAGCTCGAATGTATCCCTTCTCCAATAATTCCTTTATTTGCTTCTTCAACTCTACCAATTCGGATGGTGCCATTCTGTAAGGTTTCTTGTAAATGGGAGCTGTTCCGGGTGCTAGCTCAATGCTGAATTCTATCTCTCGGTCCGGTGGCATGCCTGGTAGTTCTTCTGGAAATACGTCTCGAAATTCACATACTACTGGAACCTTGTTCAGCTCAGAAACGTCCACCTTGTTTAATCTCGGTTGCCGAGGTATTTGTCTCTCTTTGGCTGAAACTTTTATTTTCTTCCAATGATGGTGTGTGAGAATCACGGTACGGTTGCAGCAGTCAATAAAACCTTTGTTGGTGGTTAACCAATCCATCCCTAGGATGACATCTAGTCCTTTCCTTTCCAATACAATAAGGTTGGCGTAAAACTTCAATCCTTCAAATTGAATAACCACACCTTGACAGTAACTCTGGGTCACTTGCTTAATTCCGGGGGACTTGATGGTCATTGATTTTTCCAAGGGAAGCATCAAAAAATTATTTTGCAAAGCAAAACTCTTCGAAATGAATGAGTGAGAAGCTCCAGAATCAAACAAAACCATGGCAGGTATTGTGTTGACGGGGTACGTACCGAATACGATATCTGGGGCGTTCTGTGCTTCCTCTCGGGTCACGTGGTTCAGGTGACCTTTCTGGTGGTTGTTATTGGGGTTGAAATTATTTCGCTTTGGCGCTGAATTGTTGCCACCATTATTGGGCTTCAGGGTTGAGTTTCTTGGCTTGGGGCACTGCTTGGCATAGTGCCCTTCTTCTCCACAAGCGTAACAAGTAACGCCTGGGCGATATGTGAACTCCTTGTCTCTTGCATGGAAATTCTTGATTGGGCGTGAATTATCCGTCGGGGTTTTGTGTATTCCACCCTTCTGAAATTCCGTCTTATTTCTTGGGTTGCGAGCAAAAGTAGTCTGGTCCCTTTTGCGTTTGCGGAAATCTTCCAGGCTACGTCGCTCATTTTCCAGAGTAATGGCCTTATCCACCAGTGTTTTAAAATCTGGGAAGGTATGCACAACTAGCTGGCATCTAAGGGCGGGTGCCAGGACTTCCAAGAATTTTTCCATCTTCTTGCTCTCAGTCATGCGCTCTTCATTGGCGTAGCGAGACAGCAGAGTAAATTGGCTGTTGTATTCTGACACTGTCATGGTCCTTTGCTTGAGGTCATCAAATTCTCTCTTCTTGATTTTCATAACACTCTTAGGAATGTGTGCCCCAGGAAAACCTTCTTTGAAATCCTCCCAGGTTATTTCATTTTCGTTGGGGTGCATGTGCAGGAAGTTTTCCCACCATGATGCGGCTGCTCCTGTGAGGTAATGTGGTGCATACAATACTTTTTCACGGTCTGAACACTGTGCGATAATTAATTTTCTCTCCATGTCTCGAAGCCAGTCGTCGGCCTCAAGAGGCTTGTCAGTATGAGAAAATGTTGGAGGACGCGTCTTCTGTAACTCAGATAATTTGGATTGCGGTTGATACTGACCACGGTTACTTCCCATATTGATGAATTGGTTCATCATTTCCTGGTGTTGTTGCTGACTCTGTTCATACAGACGACACACTTGTGTAAAAGCTGTTTCACTGTCCGGTTGACTTGTCTGACCCTGAGTGAAATTGTGGTTTTGCGGTGTGCCATAATTTTCTTCTGGCTGATTTGGCATGGAGCGCGTCCAAGGACGAGACATCTTTCACTCTGGGGATATATTTTGTGAAACTCCTAAGACAAGAAAGAGAGTCGCAAAAGTCAATAAAATCACACACAAAGAACATTTTTAAAACTCCAGGATATTTTTGGAAACACACGATTGGGCGCGGAGAAGGACTATTACATATCTTAAACGCAAGCATAATTATACATTACATCACTCAGGATATGCGTACATAAACCTGACATGTTATTTAAACTAGTGCACTCCTCCAGATCCTACATGATGCGCAAACATGCTACTTCTCACAACCTATGTACATATAAACATATTACACAAGTCGATACATCGCATGGCGTCTACGCGTACTCAGTCGGAGATGGTGAGGATCTCCCTTGGCCTACCGAGGGTGAGACGCAGTGATGCTGGGGAATCAACTTCCTCCTCGCTAATAGGTTCCAGACGAGGAACGCTGCGCTGAGCTGATGGAGCAGGTGCCGTAGGCGGAGTAACCTGAATAAGAGTGGGCAGAACAGGTGGAGTAGCACGTATGGGAGTGGGTGCAAAAATTGGTGTAGCGCGAACGGGAGTGGGTGCAATAGCCTGGTTAAATTCCTCAGTGGTAGGCAGGCGACGAGCAGTGGCGAGAATGGTAGGTGAATGAGAAGCTGAGGACGAGATAAAAGTCAGCAGTGGAGCGGTGTGTAGGAGTTCCCTCCTGTTAGCACCACAGCCATGAACTGAGTCCATGCGGGCAGCTATGAGGTCGTCCACCATGTTGTCGAAGGCTGCCTCCAGGGCTCGGAGGTACTCGACAAGCATCTCAAAGGCCTCATCTCGCTCTCCTCTGGGGCAAGAGAATGAGTAGTGACAGGTGTAAGGCACATGGCATGGAAGGTAGCGGTAGCGACGGGTCTTCATTGCAGGAAGGACATCCCGAAGACGAGCTATCGCCTCGCGAGGTGCCATCTACATAGCATGCCTCTCTGCAGGCATGGCTCTCCCCAAGAAACGGAAGCGGCGCATCTCAACACGCCCTCCCTTGAGTTGCACCGTGGCCTGGTGCATGGTCAGACTGTCGTTGATCTTGTGCGGATAAAGCGTGAAGACTGGGCGCACGGATGGCTCCATCGCGACCTGAACGATGAAGGAGAGGAGTTTGACGAACCCCTCAGGCACGTTGGCCAACATTTGAGACTCGTAGTCGCTGCCGGCCATCTACAGAAGTAGGCAAAAATTCTGTGATCAGATCATAAATTTTTATGCTGACTGTCAGAAAAATGACTACATTTGTAAAAACATGAATAAATTCTATCGTGCTAATAACTAAATTAGCGATCGCACCTAGTGGCTTCCTACAGTCAGCCTTGCTCTTGTTACCAAGTCTGTCACGACCGGTTTTTCAATAAAATAATTATTGAAAAAATCAATCTTTAAATCCCAGTATAGGAAAAAGTCATCCTCACTGGTAGACAAATACTTGATGAACAGAGGACCAGTAGCACTAAATATATTATAGGGTTGAGCTGAGGCTGGTCAACAAATTATTACAAACTCGCCAATATCTTACATAAAGGCGGTTATGACACAGGGGTGTGGTGGCATGCTACTAGCTTGAGGTAAAAGTGGTGGAGGATAACTTGACTCCTAACTAGCAGCTCATCGAGCGTCGAGGTGAGGCTCGATGAATTTATTCTGGGGTTGCGGAAGCGGATAATACAATGACCAAAACAGGATCGCACGGGACTGACTGGGACTCCTCTAGGCGTCGGACTTGCTATCAAACTCTTCATCCATGAGATCGCCTTCATCAACATCTGGCCAAATCAACAAGCCAGGTGAGTACTCTGAAAGTACTCGCAAGACAGTTCGGACAAAAGATATAATAAATGAATGCATGAATGCGTCATGAATATGAATAATGATGCTCATATTAACAATAATATTACTGCATCACTTGATAAATAAGATAAAAAACTGAAAACCGATCGGGTGTCTGGAGCGACGCCTCGAAAGATAAATAAATAAAATTCATGCCGCAGTCGGGCATCTAAGCGACACCACATAAAGGGCTTAAAAGAAATGTCGCAGTCGGGCGTCTTAGCGACACCACATAAAGGGCTTAAAAGAAATGCCGCAGTCGGGCGTCTTAGCGACACCACATAAAGGGCTTAAAAGAAATACCACAGTCGGACATCTGAGCGACGTCACAGACAGGGCTTATAAAAGAAACGCCACAGTCGGACATCTGAGCGATGTCACAGACAGGGCTTATAAAAGAAATGACACAGTCGGACATCTGAGCAACGTCACAGACAGGGCTTTATAAAAGAAAGTAAATACAAGTATGCCACCGTCGGACGTCGGAGCGACATCACAGACAGGGCTTACAATAAATGTAAATAACAAGAATGCCACCGTCGGACGTCTGAGCGACATCATAGACAGGGCTTACAATAAATGTAAATAACAAGAATGCCACCGTCAGACGTCTGAGCGACATCACAGACAGGGCTTACAATAAATGTAAATAACAAGAATGCCCATCCACAAGAATAATCTTTAACCGGATTTATCACACATGTATTCCACCGGGGTTTTGTCACTGAGACTGATATCCGACAAGATAAGATGAATATAGTACTTGATCAAGAACAAGATGATTTCAAGAATTTGAGACTCTGCAGAGTTTGTATGAACTGACCACAACCAACGGAATTCCGTAGTCACGAAGGACTAGTTCCGTTTATGGTATTTCGGTAGAAACACATTTAACTAGTACACACCCATTTCACCTCACGATGCCAGGAATCACCCTGGACAACGTCCAAGAAAAACTTTGAGACGGGGAGGCCACAACCTCGAGTAGCATGGGATCAAATTTCTATACGCGCGCTCTAAGGGGTGCCCCCCTCTCGGTCCCAACCGGAAACACCCATGCCCCCTGACCGGATGACGGGCTTTAATCCAGGGCCATGGAACCCTCATCCCGGCCTCTCTATTTGGTGTGTACCAGGAAAACGATTTGCAACTTACTATGCCATATTCCTTTCGGAAAACATGTGACAGTACAGGAAGGAATGAATGGAAATGTGATTTGTTTCACGATGACAAGGAAGTCAAATAATCTGGCATAAGACTGGCATGTCACAACACTGCCATCTTACCCATCCCCATGCCAACACATGGCCATGCAAATATGTATCCAACAACATAATGCTTTCCGAAACTTACTTTCCACTTATGTGCATGAAATATAAAATTCAAGAAATGTTCATAAACATGCCATGACTATACTAAAAATGCAAACATGCAACAACCACTCATCATATCAAGAGTTCAAACATGCTTGCCTGGTTCGGAGTAGTCGGAGTTTAACTGTGTGAAGTTTGCAGCTCCGTCACCTCCTCCGGTATCTACGGTATAAGAAAAATACGTACGCAAAGTAAATACCGTGAGTGTACAGAAAAGTGTTCCAAATATTTTTCAAATAAATATGACAAAAAACTAGACAGAAAAGTAAAGATGACAGAACATGAATCAATCAAAAATCATATTTTGTTTAAAAGTTATAAGAATTTTGGCCCAAGGACCCATCTGTAATGAAACAGAAAGTTTCCAGGGGGTTCTGCGGAAAAGTCCAGAAAAACGTTTCATTTAGAAGAAATGACTGAGAGGCTGACAGGCGGGCTCCACCTGTCAGGTTTGAAATTTCAAACGGGGAAAACAAAGCGCGACGGCGCCCGAGAGGTGCGGTGGTCGCCGGCGGCGATCCACGGCGAGGCAAGGTGATCGGGGTTTACCTTCGAGATCAGTGCACTGTTCCGCGTCTGTGGGTGGTGGTGGTGGTCGCCGGTGAGCACCGTGTCGACGGCGGCCCTTTCTCCGGCGGACGGCGGTTCGGGCAGTCGTGGATCTCGCCGGAGGGAGCTGCGGTGTTCAAATTGAAGAGGGGGTTAGCCTACTCGAGGTGGTACGAGGCTACGGGCAAAAGCAGGGTGGCGGAGGAGTTCTCACCGAAGAGAACTTTGCCGGAGCCCGAGGCGGATGGAGGTGGCCGGAGTCGAAGAAGAAAGGCCCGTCAAGGCTCTCCTAGTGGCTAGGCGGGGTCTAGTGAGGTGGTGGAGTCGTGTGGGGGCGAGAGCAAGCTCGGGGGTGCTATTTATAGCCGGCCCGAGGCGGTTGCCGTGAACGGATAAGTCCGGCGGTTGATTACGGCGGTGCTGTGGCGGGACGGTCGGCTTAGGGTCTTGAGCATCGCCTAGGTGGAGCAGTGGTGCCATTTCGGGGTCCAACTCAGCAAGGGAGGGAGGTTTATGGCCTGCCCTCGACGGAATGGTCGCACGGCCCGTCGGCGGCAGAGAACGCGCTCTGCGCGTGCCTGGCCACGGCGACGGTGCTGCATGTGTGTGCTAGCAAGGAGATGGCCAGGCAGAGCTACCAGGAAGGTTGGGCGGCGCCGAACAGCGTTATGCCGCAGTTTTGCTCCCTGTCGGCCGCTACGGGGTTCTGCCGCCGCAAAGCACGTCGGCGCAGGCGGGCCAGGGCGCCACCGACGCCAGGAACGCGCCAAGCACGCGTGTGAAGCTCCGGACAAGCAAGCCAAGCTGTGAGCAACGTGCCAACTGCACTGTGTGTATGTGACTGAAACTCTGACAGAGAACGACACTGAAATCTGAATTTAGCTGAAGATGAACAGAAATAGTGCATGCCAAGTGTTCGACAGAATGATTCTGGCATGTAGGGATTTTTCCTTGAGCTGATTTTCGGTGGAGAGGTCTCTCATTGCAACTAGAGGTTGCCTGAATTTTGGTGGAATTTTTGGAGAAGTGTAGATATGAGTTTCACCAAATTTGACAAATCTGGTCCAAACTTGCAGAGAGTGAATTTTGAAATATTTGAAAAGAAGAATAGTGGATCAAGAAGGTTCTAGGTTGTGGGTGCTAAGTACTATCCAGAGGTGTTGAGTTGAGGTCAAAAATCCAATGCATTAGGGTACTTGCTTTGCAAATCACCTAGGCTCAAAAGAAAAGACAGAATTATTTTGGAAAGAGAAATAATTGGAATAAAATCCAAAAAATGGATTTTATTAGTTTGGACAGAATGTTTGGGTTGTACCCAAGTGGGAGGAGGGGTTTTGGAGGAGTTTTACCATAAGAAGCATGGTAAACAAGAGTGGATAAAAATCAAATGAAAGACCAAAAATCAAAAAGGTTTTCTTTTTAGAAGAAACTAAATCCAAGAAAAGATTTTTGAGAGGGAAAACTCAGAAGAGGGTTTTTAGGAAGGGTTTAAATGACCTTCTTCAAACCAAGCAAGGCTCTTTCTGAAAACAAAAATCACAAAAATTTTGGAGTGTCACAAAGTAGCAAGCAAAAAGTGGAGAAGTGGGCTCTCATGCAAGAGCCAGCCTCAACTACATGCTGGTGCATCAGGAGAGGCACCTGTATGGAGGTGGTTAGGAATCGGCAGACTCACGCCGGTCGTAGCGCTGCAGTTAAAATGATAATGGCAAGTCAAATCACGGGCACCCACCTGTCCAACAGTAACTCGCTGTCAAATCACACAGCCCTACGTTTGCAGCAACCTACTCCCTCATCTTCTCGCGTCTCTGTCGAACCGACTAGGCGGAACTGCCCCGCCTACCGCGTAGGAAAAGCCCCGCCCTCGGCAGTATACTCCCTCCGTCTAGGTGACCAAGGTGGATAGGAAAACGAGAGAACTTAATGTTTATTTGCTCAGGCTGGTTGTAATGGTAGTATCATAGCTATATCATGCATGCCAACTATAGGCAATTTTGATGAGGTGTCACAGAATTAAGTGAAGAAAGAGAGAGTTGAGTATCATATCATGATACCGTATCATAATAAATGCTATGCTACTATCTGTCATACATGGCAATAAATAAAGTACTACATGATACTAAGAGGGTGCTTGGATACACTTTAGTCCCATGATTAAAAGTAGTGGGACTAAAACTTGCTAGCCTCACCCATGCTTGGATCCAAATACTAAAGAGACTAAAAATCAAGTTAATGAGCATTTATTATCCTCCAAACCCTCCAATCCAGAACTCGCCTATGTTAAAGGAGAGGAGTTAAATGAGGAGAGAGAGGACTAATCCACATTTTAGTAGAGGTACCCCTGACTAAAAGATTTTAGTCTCAAGACTAGTTTTAGCCCCTCTTTACTCAGGGGTACTTGGAACTTTAGCCTCTTAAAGAGACTATTTTTAGTCAGACTAAAATAAGTCCCTTGGATCCAAGCACCCTCTAATATACTATACCTCCGTCCTGGTTTATTGGTCCCCATTGTAATCTGTGTCAAATTTTGACCATAATTTTAACTAATGAAATGTTTATGCATGCCATCAAAAATTATAGCATTGAAAACTATGTTCAAATACGAATCCAACAATATAACTTTTGTTGACATACACTAACATTTTATCAGTTAAATCTTTGGTCAAAATTTATCACAAATTACAATGGGGACTAATAAACCAGGACGGAGGTGAAACGAACTGACCACTGCATGTCATGTTTGATAGTCTCAAGTCATTAAAAGCATACAAGCCCCACATCTCTTATTGGTTGATTCCTCTATTTATGTCAAAAAATAAGAAAAAACATGAGAGTTAATGCACCGCACCTATGTGTTTACTATTTGGTTTTCATAAGATGACTTACTCACCTAAACGGAGGGAGTATTCGATTTGACAGCGGGCGGCGCAGTTCCTCATACGGCTTTAATGCATACGAGGGAGGGAGTAGCGGTTCCCGAAATGTTGAATGGCCAATGCATCCTCCTTCAATTAATGCATGAGGGAAGTAATGGGAGGAGGTCCTGGAAAAGAGGCTGCACGATGTGAATGCAACGCAGTTTGCCCTCATTGCCCTCATATAAAGGCGCCCCTCCATTCCAATGCATCTACTACATCGTACGCACCTAAGCATTTTCCTAAGCACCTACACTAAGCGCAAAAGAGCTCACTCCAGACCCATGGAGGCGATGCGCGTGAGCGGCCAGCGGCTGTGCCAGATGGTCCACAATGCTGGCCTGTGGCATGGCGCCGAGGATCATCTCCACACGGTGTTGGAGACCGGCTGGTGGATGGCTGCCGTCGATGCCAACTACGACTCTTAGTTGGACCAGATGATCGTTGCCACCAGCAACAAGTTCACTGTCCTCAAGAAGCTCACAGACGACATCGTCGTACTCCTCCAGTCCGTGCGCCCGGGCTCCTCATTGCCTGCCACCCTAATCGGCCTGCATGGCCGAACCCTTTTTCAAGCACTGGTGGCCCTGTGACTGCCCGCGACGCTACGGAGAATGTCCACCTGGAGGTCGCGCTCGCCGCGAGGCGCCTCGCCCTGCAAGAATTCGTCGACCTACACATCCACGTGTACGAGCAAATTGTGTACATAGGTATCAACAAGGCTAGTAAGGACGCTACGATGTTCACCTTCCTCAACCGGCTGGAAGCCTTGGATGCCTTTCCTGAGAAGCAACTTGACCTCGCCACAAAAGCCGCCGCTCCTTAGCCGCCGGTCGGTGGCGCGGCGCACTAAGTTGAGGAAGAGGAGGTCGTACGTTCATGGATCCATCTTTCTTCTTGCCTTCTGTAACGACCACTTCGATCGCATCATCGTGGCCTTAATTCTTATTTTGTAGTTGCATTCTCGTTTCTATCAATACCGACATGTGCGATCGCTTTGCTTAATTATATGCATCACTGTAACTAGTACTCCACCCATCAATTTATAAGTTGTGCTTACCTTTTCCATCAACTTCGTGCAACACGCGGGCATCTTGCTAGAAACACTAGAACATGGCGGACCGCGTGTGACCAAACCGATGATGCGCCAACCTAGTACTATGTACCCTGCTTATCTGGCAGAAATATCCCCTCCCTAGCATTTCCAATCGTTATTTGTATCTATCAATCATGCTAAGGAGCAGAACCAAATGTTACAATCTATCCATGTTTCTCTACTCCTACTTTTTCCTTATAAAAGACTCAGTTGGTGATGGTGGTGTGTCTGTCATCCGTTGTTTCTGACCATTAGATCTAAATCTAACGACTGTGAGGTAAGTTGTGGCATTTTTGCAACAATACCCACTTCTCTGCTCCAATTTGCAGAAAAGCCCTTATTATCTTGAAAGCAACCACATCTCTCCCTCACCTCATCAAAACAGTCCGAAAAATATATTTTGAGTGAAAAGTACTCCCCCCGTTCCGAAATATTGTCTTTCTAGAGATTTCAATAAGTGACTACATACGGAGCAAAATGAGTGAATCTACACTTCAAAATATGTCTATATAAGCCGTATGTGATAGTCCATTTGAAATCTATAAAGAGACAAATATTTAGGTACGGAGGGAGTAATATATTAGGAGTATATCAAAACAAGAGTGATTTCTTTCAAGTTTGTGAACAAGTACTACTATTCTACCTCTTCGGATCCGTCGCAATGCATGAGCACATTGCTGGTAAAAGGAAAAGGCTTGCCGCGTTCGCGTGGCACCCCCACACGCCCGGGAATCGGGAGTACTCCACGGCCTGTCTGACACGACACATAGCTTAGGGAAGGCGTGTTGCCTAGCATTTTCACTTTCATGTGGCACCGCTGTTGAGCAAACCGACTATTGGCAAACTGCACCCCGCCCGCCGCCGGGTTGGAAAACAGAAACAAGGGGAAGATCTAGCTGTAGCACGAAAGCCAAGAAATTTGGTGTTAGATGGGGCTCGTTGATAGAGTAGGAGCATTCCGTACTAGTACTACTCCTACTAGTACCAAGTTTGTACTCCTAATACTATATTACTAGTACTACCACTATACAACTAGTAGGTACGTGCACAGCACAACATCGTAGGAACAGAAAAATGGGAAGATCTTGTTTTGGGTGATTTATCTTTTTTCCAGTCAACGTAGTATGAATAATATGATGTGGGGGGCACCCATGAAGCTTACGTGGCTTGGTTGGATGGTTACGAAAGGTTAGAGAAAAATAAATAGATAATGTGTTTAAAGTGCACTCCACTAAATAGATATACTTTGGATCCATTGCAACGGACCGGAACATCTATATCTATACCCCTATATAGTGTGTGAAAAACATTGAAAGTTCGTCGTTGGATGTAGCCAATCAGACGGTACAAAGATGGCAAATCCGAGCACTACTGGTCGTTGGATATCATCCACCAGATTCTGCCACATGTATAATCTAGAAGAGTCCATGGTTGAACTTAATTCATGACTAACTTTGCCACAACTAAGCTTAGGCAAAGTTATTAGTTCTTAAAAATGAGAACCACAAGTTGGCAAGCCTAAGGGAATCTTGCCACATTTTTTGTTTGTATGTCATGTGGGGCCTTAGTGTGGCTTGCCTAAGGTGTGGCTTGAACCAAACACTCACCTAAGTTAGTCAAACTTGCCTAACCTTACGTGTGGCAATCTTAGTGGCTGTTTGGTTCCTAGCCACACCTTGCCACACTTTGCTACACCTAACCTTAGGCAAGTTTGACCAAGTTAGGTAGGTGTTTGGTTTTAGCCCCACGTAAGGCAAAGATTTTTTTATGAGCAGTGAGCCCCACATGTCATAGACACAAAAGGGCTGTTTGGTTCTAGGCCTAGCATTGCCACACTTTGCCACACATTTTTGCCAAGCTTGCCTAAGGTTAGTTCATCAAAATAAGAGCCACAAGTTGGCAAGCCTAAGGGAATCTTGCCACATTTTTATGTGTATGCCATGTGGGGCCCAAGTGGGGCTTGCCTAAGATGTGGCTTGAACCAAACACTCAATTAAGTTGGTCAAACTTGCCTAACTTTAGGTGTGGCAATCTTTGGCAAAGTTAGTCACCAACCAAACATGCCCTAATGACTGTGTGGCAAGATTCCCTTAGGCAAGCCAAAGTGTGGCTAAAAAAGCAACTCAACTAAGGCAAGTGTGGCAAAAATCAAGTGGCGATATATGGCAAAGATTGTCACAATTCAAACAACCCTACTAGCCAAACAATGCCTAACCTTAGGCAAGATTGGCAACATTGTATGATAAAGTGTGGCATTGCTAGGCCTAAAACCAAACAACCCTTGTGTCTACCGCAAAAAATGTGGCTAACAAAATGGGCACCACAAGACTGGCAAGATTTGGCAAGAAGTTGAGTCTATGACATGTGGACCATGTAGCTAGAAAAGTGTGGCAAGCCACAAGTGTAGAAATGAACCAAACACATGCCTAAGATATTGTGGCACGCCTAAGCTTAGGCGTCGCAACCTTAGGCTGCAAACCAAACATCTATATATCTATACCCCTATATAGTGTGTGAATAACTTTGAAAGTAGGTCGTTGGATGAAGCCGATCTGATAGTACAAAGATGGCAAATCTGAGCACTACTTGCCGTTGGATATGATCTTCATTCCACCAGATTTTGCCACATGTAGAATCTAGAAAACTCCACATGTAGAAGCATAATGCACAAACCACGAGAATCTCATGCGTGCAATGCATGTGCACCTTACTAGTACTAGTTGGTAGTAGTAAGAAACAAATTCCGGTTTTGGCACGAGCTCGTACTGCGGGAGCACCACAAGGCCTGCCACAGGAGTTACATTTCCCTCTCGGGGCCGATGGGACCGAACTTCAGTGGCTTAGTGCCCGGCCTATGAGTCAATGACATGCGGACCTTAAATGCGGCTGGCCCACATGTCATTCTCATGGTGGTGGTGTGGTTCGCGACTCACTCATTCGAGATGAACCGGCCGGTGGTGGCGTGGCCCTGGCAAGGGTGCCACAGCTGGGCGTCGGGGTGTTACGAGGCGTAGATGGCTAGACCAACGGGCACTACATGTAGTACAGAAGTACTCCAGTTGAGGATTGATGCCCGGGACGAAATGTGTCACAGCCGCTGGATGAAAATTCGATGGTGCGGGAGTACAGATCGGAGCATAGCAGCGGAGCAGGCAAACCGCGTCCAATCGGGTGTGTCTGTGGTAGAATGTTGATGGTCACCGCAGTTCAGCTGGCCCGCATGTCATGCACACAAAGGCAGAGGAGCGATGGGGCCGAGAGGGATCAGGCGCACGTCAGGGGATGAGGATCCCCTGACGCGAACAACAATACCATTCTATCACTGACATGTGGGACCGCCAAGCGTGGGTCCCACCTATCAACGAAGGAAAGGTAGGGCAAGGCAGTGATAGCCATGTCAGAGGATTCATGTCCACATCGGGGGACGTCGTGCCGTGGGTTGGAGCAGCGTTGTGGGAATCGCGTGTGGGTGTGGCAGTGGTAGAAACAAGAAACGTGATGGTTGCCGTGGTTCAACTTCCATGGACAAGTTGTCATGTCTGCTGACACATGTATATCAAAACTAGAGTGTTTATATTTCAAGCACGTGAACAAGTATTATTCTACAGTACAACTTTGGATCCACTTCAACGCACGAGCTAGGACATTGGTAGTAGTAGGGTCTATCTCTATCTCTAGAGGCCTTCCCTCGTTCATCCTTTTCTCTCACAAGATTAACTACTTATACGAATGCATCTTGATGTTCTGTGGAACGCACGAGGATGTTTCCTTGGGGGTCTCTCCAGCGCAGCATGGCCGTAGTTGCAAGTTGACGCTGCTTGAGATGCCGACGTTCAGGGGCACTCAGATTTCCTCCAATGAGAAGGTAATATGAGTCTGATCACGTAGTAAATGCATTCTAAAGACTACTTTCGTGTCCATTTCCTACTTCTTCCCCTGCCCGCTGTTTCACAGGTTAGGCTCGGTACTAGTGGATATTGGCTTGCATATGTACGGGAGGGTACCAACATCATTATGCACAACATTTACAACGGTGACACCGTTGTCGTAGAACCTTTGTCCAATATTGGGATCAGCCATGCAACAGGCCACTGCATGAATTGGTACGATGGAACCACAGGTGAGATTGAATAAGATAGCACGAACCTTGCACATGGCGGTCAAAGGCGGACCATGCTGTCTGTAGCCGATTTGTTGCCGTACAAGTACGAAGATGTTGTGCTCCTTTCTAACCGCATCTTCGCGGTGACAAACCAGGGGACTTATTTCGTATGGGACACATCCTACGATATACTCCCTCTCTCCTAGCTTATTTGTTTTGAATCTTTTCATTTTATAAGTTTCAAATTCAAATTTAGAGCTCCCCATCACATGTTGAGATTACAATGTCTATTAAAACGTTGCGTGCATGTATAGTAAAGAAACAAATCTTGAGTTTGGCACCAGTTCGTGTAGTGGTAGCACCACAAGGCCTGGCGCAGGAGTTACATTTCCCACTCAGGGCCCTCGGGACTGAGCTAGGTGACTGGTCGACATGTAATGCTCCCGAAGGCAGAGGGGCAGTGGGGCCGAGATGGGTGAGCCGTAGGTCGGGGGACGTGTGGTGTCATGGGTTCGAGCGGCGTCGTGGGAATCACGTGTGTCTGTGGTAGAAACTTGATGCTCGCTGCATTTTAGGAGGCCCATATGTCATGCACACAAAGGCAGAGGGGCGGTGCGACTGAGAGGGGTGAGGCACACGTCGGGGGACGTGGTGCCGTAGGTTGGAGCGGCATCGTGGGAATTGCGAGTGGCAGTGGATGAAACGTGATGGTCATCGTAGTTGAACTTCCATGGACAAGCTATCATGTATACAGACACATGCACTGCATACCGATCACTGGAAGGAGTAGCAGAGAAAGCTATATATGCGGATAAATAGTTCCTTATATTCAAGCGGACCCATGCTACTACTTTGTTCCAAAGACATGCACATCATCGAAATAGTCCATCTATATCAATATACACCGAGAGGGAATAATTTTTTTTACAAGAGAGGAAATAGTTCATCCATCCATAATGCCCTCCTGCTGGTGCATCCTTTTCTTGTTCTTGTTCTTGTTCTTCTTCTTCTTCTTCTTCTTATTCTTCTTCTTCTTCTTCTTCTTTTCTCATTTTCTGTGGGAGACAGCTTTGCAACAAGCTCTTTGGACCTTGCAGCTATCTACAAACTCACACGAGCATCAAGGGCAACATATTTTATCCGCTCGTACGTCAAGGGATAATTCTCCCATCCAGACAACCTTAATGCCACCGTCTCATCACCCTTCTGAAGATTTGTACCAAGCACAAAATTTGCTACGTCGAATAGGGATGGTGTCTGTTTATAACAATCTTCTCAAGGAATTTTGATTCTGGTTTGTAGGTCAGTGATGATTTGTTTGGAGAATTAGGATTAGATGGGTAGTCTAACTGAAGTAGTAGATTATTATTTAAAGAGGTTAAAACAATGTGAACGCAGTGGGGTTTGGATTCAAATCAAGACGAAGGGGAGGTGAAGAAGCCGAGGAAAATCGGTTCCCGATGGAGAAGTAAATGGGAGAAGTGGCGTGCAGGCAGTTAACTAGACGACTAGGTAGACTAAACAAAAAGGCTATTCAGGTAGACTGATGAATCGTACCGGTTCGTGTACGTGCCCATCCTTCCTGATAGGTGGGACCTATGCAAACAGATAAAAAAATGTGTCGTAGCTGGCTCAGATGGATATTGGCGCATGAGTGGGAGACACACTTTGCCATACTTTGCCATACAATGCTACAACATTCTCTAGTTAAGGAATACTCTCTCCATTTAGGTGAGTAAGTCACCCTTATGAAAATCATGTTTTCCCAAAACCATTAGGCGTGGAGCACTAACTTCCTGCTCGATCTCCTCCCAACTCATTACCCAGCATTCTCTTCCTCTGCTGCCACGTTCTACCTTTCCATTTCTCCTCTTCTCAAGTGTGGAACGATCTGCATGCCATCCTTGATGCACCAGAATGACCACTGCATGCATCGCAGCAGGGCATTGATTGGGCCTGCTTGGAGAGCTGAAAAGGCATCCTTATAACTACATATTAATTGCTGATTTTGCTTCCATTTGTAACAGTGTCGTGGTTGGAAGTTTTGCTCGTCCCGATGCTCTTTCTCGTCCAATCTACAGCCTCCTAGGTAGCGCTCACCTAGACGAAGGGAGTACACAGTTATACTCATCAAAGGCCAATCTTCGCGCTTCCGCATGCACGAGAATTTGCTTCTGCTCGCAATATGGATGATACCTAGAGGATGAAGTGAACAGGCATGCTAGCACGGGAGACCTATTCTCGATATACAGTACTGGAGTACTCATGTTCCTACTAGTAGTAGTAGTAGTAGTACAACTGTGATACACTTGATGATCAAAATAGTATTCATCCAGTCCTCACAGTGAAGTGACAACACCCTGTGCCTGACACTATTCCAGTCAGCGTGTTTGGGTTACTAAAGTCAGCCTCACCCTGTGCACTGTGCAGTCTGTCACCACCGTTGTACAGCACATTAGCATGCCTCGCCTCGTCTCCCTCTCCCCTCCCATAGCACCACTCCATCTCCATCTCCATCTCCGTCTCCATCTCACTGTGCCCCCGCGTACCGTCGCCTCGCTCGCCTCCCCCAGTACCACTATTCCCTCGCTAGCCGCTCCAGCACCGACAGCCTTCTCCCCCGTAAATCAAGCCCCCAAAAACCTCCACCTTCCGAACTCCACCATGGCCGAACGCGAACCGCGCAGCATCCATATGAGCCGCGATTGGAGCAATCTCCCCAGTGACATCCTCGACCTCTGTTGTTCGTGTATGGATATGTTGAGCGCCCTGCGGCTGGCTGCATGCTCGAGGGACATGCACACGGCCATCATCGAAGCGAGGCCTAAGCTTTTCAAGACACCCTACTTCCTGCTATCTGGTCTTGCGAGATTGGCTCAGCATGATACGGAGGCGTACCTGATGCCCCTCGACTTCAATCCGATCTCCATTAGCCGAAACTTCTTTGCAGGTATGTAGTGGGTCACCGTACATCATTTTCCTCGACTTCGATCCGATCACCATCGCCCGAAACTTCTTGGCAGGTATTTACTGGGTCGGCATGAACTCCCACTGGATGGTTTCCTTCAGAGAAGATGGTAAAAAGTTGGTGCTCATGAACTTCGAGACCTCCCATGAGATTATCCTTCCTCTGTTGGATTATATAGAGTTTTACCATCGCGGTCCAAGTCATCTAGATTACCACGTCAGTTGGACGGACCTTGTTTTGCAGAAGATTGTAATCTACCAAGCGCCCACACGACATGCAAATTACGCAGACTTCAAGCTAAATGCCTTGTTAGATTGCAGACTTGCCTATCTTTATGCCGGTGGCTTCTTTACTTGGAGACAACTCAGCTCGCAGTGGATCATCGTCAAAGCTGATACACACTTCTGTGATGCTATTGAACACAATGGCATTATCTACGTGATCGACAAAGCAGATGGCACCATGTATTATTGGGACGGCGTGTGTAAGTTGTTTCCATCTCATGTTAATGATGATGCCATGACATTGTTTGAAATTTTTCTGATGATTGGCATATCCCTGTTTGAGCAAAATTTGAGTAGAACTATGGCAATGTATTAGAGACGCCGTAAATCAGCTATATTTGGAATGAGTTATTCATGCGATTGTGACCATGTCATTACAGCCAATTTGTACCCCTGAATAATCAAACGGTTAGGAATATATGGATATTATTCTTATTTTACAGTAATCTATATACTACTACTAAATATGAGTGTGTATCAATGGCCATGTTAGTTTCCTCATTTTCATGATGTAGAAACATGCACCACACTGTTAGTTTCATCTAACCATACATTAGGGAAGTAAATGTGCATATGGAGAACTCTATATTTGGAAGTAGTGAAATCCTGCAATGCTTACCATGTGTACATACCTATATTCGTCCTTCAGCAATCAATGGCTAGAATAATATCCTCACAACAAATTTGCCCACAGAACTCGAGTATATAACAATGCATGGTCTATTAGTTACCTTGAAGAATTTTTTTGTGAGGATGGAACATGATTACATAACATGCATGACATGGTAGTTTCTTGTGAAGAATCGATTGCGAGATAACATGAGTATAACCATGGATGGCACTTCTATATTTTCGAACCCAGTATACATTCCCCTGTATTTTCCTCCCAGTTCCAATAGGGACATATCAATGTTGTTTCTTGCATTATCCTACTCATACTCTGAAAAATGCTGATCTTACATTAACAATGCGTATCCTTTTTGATATGATGCAGTGTCCCTACAGTTACTGCCCTTTGTAATCACACCACCTTTGCCAAAAACAGGGAAGCACAACTGGTTCCTCGCTCGATCAGACGACGGCAAAAGACTGATGATCATTCAGACACATGAGCCAGAAAAGTTATATTGCAAAAACCCCACTGTATACAAGCACCGTGAAATACGTGAGTATCCGGACAGTGGCTGTTACGTCTATGAGCAGGATACCAGCTTGTTGGGGCGTTCAGGATTTTTTAGTTGGAGGCGGGTAAATAGCCTTGGTTCACACTCTCTGTTTCTTGGACTCAATTATCCGATTAACCAGGAGATCACCGTTGGCAAGGGCCTTGATGGAAGAGAGGCTCTGTTTGCTATGGGAAACTGTGTCTACACGGTGAGCCCTAGGAGTTCGGGAGCAAACTCCCTTAATTGTCAACGATACAGCCTGTAGCCAAAAGAAGGTGAGAATGACAACAACATACGGATAACTTTGATCCTTGGCTGTCTCAATTACGACAGGCAGTTATGTGGTTCAATCCTCCAGGTTGATAGGTAATTTGGTTGGTGCATCGAAAGGGTGGAGTACTGGTGTCTCCGGATCACTGATCGCTGAAGCGGGGCTGCAAATTATGATGGTCTTGGATCATCTCTTGGAATGACTTTGTTGTCTTTGCTGCTCGTTTTGGATGGGTAGTTCTTTCTTTTGTTATGCATATTCCTTGTCATTTGGTCATCCTCGTCTATGTAACTCTTACTATGTAATAATTGCCTATGTTTAGAATGTCATTCTCGTCTGGATCACGAGAGTCTGAGCGCTGCAGATGGGTGCGTTTTGGTGGTGTAGCAAGACTTCTAATGAACTATCATGTCTTGCTGTTTATGTCAGTAGTAGTCACTAGTCAGTGTTTGAATGTTGTATATATCGTTGTTTCGAATTTTTTATTGTCTCTAACTACTGGTGGGCTAAATGAGGGTATCACCATTCTCCATTGTTCCGAGTATATCTCCTTTTTGCATGTTATATAATTTGAGCTCAGTGTCTTTTCGATGATGTACACTTGTTTGGGCTAGTGAGGTGTCATTGAATATGGGCCGAGTAGTAACGCAATGCCAAACAGGTCAATTATGAATCTCAGGCCGGGCTCTCAAAAGATCCTGAAAAAAGGTTGGGCTCTCCAAAAAAGAAAGAATAATGACTCTTAGGCCGACATGTGCGCGCCACCGGTGTTTTCATGCGCTTGGTGCGCCAAGAGCATATTAGCGCGTGCTCGAAATTCATGCTACCTTTTCATCCCCAATCTCCCCCGCCCCCACCTCTGGAATCTCTATTCCTACTCTAGTTCCCCCAAATCCCCCTCCTGTACTCCCTGTACTCAAGCGCACTATCATGTCGCTGGTCAACACGGATCTTTGAGCCGGAGATCCTGAGGTCCGTCCTGCCTTCGATCGCTGCGTGCTGTCGCTCAACAGTGGCATGGCGACGCTTGACGACCGGTTTGCCGGCAAAGTGCTGATGGTAACCATCAATGGCGACCAGCCTCCCGTCTTGCCGCACAACCTTGTCAAAGCTCTTGGCATTGTGCACGACATCCAAATAAGTGACTTGCTCGTCAAAGACTGTCTGCCACCGGCTGATTTCTTGGTCAGGTTCCGGAAAACTTTCGACTGCAGTCGTGTGTTCGAATCTTCTCGGCGTTTGTTCTGCGATGGCGTGCTGGTGAGCTTTGATCGATGGCAGCCAGGATGGGGCTCGGTGCCCTCTGAGCTTGAGTTTTTAACAAAGCTTACCTTTCACGGCATGCCTCGACGTGCTTGGAACGGAGATTCCATGAATGAGCTTATCAACGACCTTGGAGGTGATCTCGTAAGTTTGTTCTTTCCTCTAGACAACTGGGCTCTGACGGTTATCGCATGGATGAAGAAGCCGTCCACCATACCTAAAGTGATTGTTGTTGAGATACCGGTGCAGGAACCGTGGTTGTACTATTCGTCGCCACCAAGGCCGCCACGGACCACATTAGGGATGTACCTGTATCGAGTGTTCGTGCATGTCGAAGAAGTGGTCAATCCATCAATCGAAGTACTACCGCCATCGCTGGTGCCAGGGTCCGTCGATGACGTCCATTATAGGAGTCAATATCAGACTTTCCCCGTGTTGCTCGGAACGATGGATGGCACAGGGCCTACTCCATGGCGCGGTGGAGGCCACTGCTTCTTTGGGAGAAGAGGCAGGGCTGGCTGCCTGGATGTGCTCTAATTTGAGGTAACAACTGAATCTTGTCAGATACTAGTTAAATCCGAGCTATGGGTGTGAAGCACTGATATGCCACTACATTTGATTGTGACCTGTTCTAATTTTGTACCAGAACTTTTTTTAGAAAGGGTTGTACGTCAACTTAATGTGCTAGTAGAACTTATTGTGTTGTCTGTCTGTTTTCTTTGAACAGCATACAAGATATTTCCCCGTCATTGATAAAGACGATGAACTGTTATGTACGACTTCGTTGGTTTTAACATAGCCCTACCCGTAGCGGTCCAGTGCTTCCATCCTTATTGTGCCGCATGCGTGATTTTTTTATGCAAGTTCAGTGTGCTATGATGTTCTATATGCTTGTGTCAACTATATAAGTTTTTACTGAGCATCAGCAATGCATATGGATGAAAGATGTATTTACGAGCATCGACCTATGGGTCTCGCTCTCTCTCTCTCTCTCTCTCTCTCTATCTATCTCTCTCTCTCTCTCACACACACACACACGCACACACGCACAAGTGGGACCCATTGAATTATTTATTTGCTCGTGACAGCTTTTAATTATGTTCCACTGTAATATAACTTTTTTCTTAAGTTATTAATTGAGCTTAGTGACTTCAAAAAGTTGTACGGAAGCCTTGTTGGGGCCTTTCCGGCGTCGCTGAATGTGGGATGAGTAGGCATGTTAGGTTGTACTGTACTACAAAGGCCTTTTTTTCAACATCAGCAATGCAACTGGGCCGACAGTTGTACACAATATCTGGGTCAACTTGTTATATTCTCCGCCCCGCTGGGCTGCAAACTTTCCTAGGAGGTATGCATTAGGCTTAACAAGAAAATATACTTTAAGAAATAATAAATGGGATGTATTTATAATAACTGGGCAGTAACTATGCACCAAATGCGTAATTAGTTTAATATATATATTATTATTGGAATTTGAAAATTTTAATTTCATTACTTGTTGTGTGCTATATTTCGTAGGATTTTAATGTAATACAACTTTATTTTGAAATTATATTTAACCTGACTAGAAATTTCGGATAAAAATATTTTGGATCCCATAAAAATGTGGGAATTTTTTTGAATTCTATTTTGAGCAGTTGTTTGAAATTATTAGTCGTTGTCCTAGCTATAAGTTGGGCTGTACTTTTAACAAACTATAAATGGGCTGTAGTAAATTCCATTAGAATTAAAAAATGGGTTCTACATTCTTACAAATCGCAAATGGGCTATATGTTCTCTGCCAAATCCGAGCTGTGGGCCTACTAAGTTGACGCGTACCAAGGGCTTTGTCAACTTAGTCAATATAAACGATTCTAGCTGCAGTGACCGTACGATGTCCATCCAACGGTCGTAGTGCTTCTTCAACCTCTGGTCATCTTGCTCCAGCCGCCCAAAGCAGCATCGGTCGTGCTGCGTGCTTCTGCCTCCCATGGCCGGCTGTGATGCCGCGGAGGCCTCACCAGACCGTACTACTCCCACCGCTGGCCAGGCCATCCCTCTATTCACCGACACCCCCTGTTATTCTGCGGCGATGGCATCCTCACTCCGCAGCCGAACCAGTGAACCCTCGTACTCCTCTCCGTGCGGGCTTCCACTACTGCGTCTTCCCTGGCTCCGTGTCATCCCCTTCCTAGGCCTCGCCATCGTCCACTGTCCTGGTGCTCTCGGCGCGGCATGGTCAACATGGTCAACGACTGACTTCCATCGGAAGAGTACTGTACATGGAGAGGGTGACAGCTGGGTCCACGTCGGCCACAAGGAAGTGCCTCCTTATTATACACGCAAAATAATTATTCCTCCACCTAACAGCAGGGACCCACCGGACGGGTCACCTTGTTTCGCGAAGAAAACGTTTGCCCCCAGACTGCTGGGACCCACCAGCTACATCTTCGCACGTAAGGAAGTGCGTCCGGGAAAAAAACGATTCACCCCCCTGACTGCTGGGACCCACCAGCTACATCTTCGCACGCAAGGAAGTGCGTGACAGTCGGGACCCACCTTGTCGAAGCATATGTAGTGTTGTCATTATAGTCGTGAACGTGTATGTACATACTAGTCAATGTAGAGGCGTGCACATGTCTTAGTAGAGGTGCGCACGTGTCATAGTAGAGGCACGCACGTAGCATGTACACGTACGTACAGCGGACAGTGTGCAAGAAAGAAAATACGGCCACGCACGTACATATGGGCAGGGTCTCAAACGCCTACTCGCGCATACGTACGGCCAGGGCTCGTGTAGATGGCTGGGTCGGAACGGAGAAACAGCATCGTCGTCGTGTTCATGGGGAGCCAACCGGCTGGGTCAGAACGGAATGCGTCATCGTGTTCATCGGGAGGGCTTGGACGGAACAGGCAATGGAAACGAGGCATGGCGTACCGCAGAACGGAGGAAACGACCTTGTGTTCGACCGACCATGTTCGAAACGGGGTCCTGTTCATCAGGAGGGGTCTAGTGTACCGCAAAACGGAGGAAATAGACTTCCTACAATCGAAAAGGGGGTCCTGTTGATCGGGAGGGCTGTGGCATACCGCAAAACGGACGAAACGGACTTGTGTTGGAGCGCTACGGTAGAAATGGGGGTCCTGTTCATCGGGACGGGTGTGGCGTAATACAAAACAGGACTCCACGGGATACTATTCATCTCCACCGTCGACCTCCTCCAGCCTCCACGGGCTACTATTCATCCACCGTCGACCTCCTCCAGCCTCCACCTGCGACTGTTCATCCATGGGCTCCTGTTCATCCAGCCTCCACCGCGTGCTACTACACTGGCTACTGTTGAACCACCCCTATCTACGGGCTCTTGTTCAACCACCCCTCCACGGGCTATTGTTCATCCACCCCTCCACCGTCTACTGTTCATCCATCCCTCCACGGGGTCGTCCTGTTCATCCAGCCCTCCACGGGGTCCTGTTCATCCAGCCCCAACCGGCTCGATCGATCAGGGTCCTGTTCATCCAGAGGCAACGCCACGGGGTGCTGTTCATCCACCCCCACAACTCACTGTTCATCCAACCCCCCTGCAACGCTCACTGTTCATCCAGAGGCAGCATCAATTGGCTTCAGTTAGCAGCAGTAGCGAAGGAATTGCTCGATCGGGTTCAGCTAACATCCATCAATCGATCGTTCGGGTTCAGTAACGCATAGCCTGCAGTGCAATCGCTCGGGTTCAGTTAGAGCCCAACGCCTCGCTCGGGTTCAGTTAGAGCCAACACCTCGCACACACACGCGTATGTGTATGAGAGAAACGCGCATCTCTCAGCCCCCGACCCCGAACACCCACCGTAACCGGGAACTCGTGAAAATTTTCCTTGCCCTCGTTTCTACCACGGTTTTTCCATCATGGACGGCCTAAAGAATGTCATGCAGCTGCGTCTCCGGCCCGCTCAGGATGAAAAGCCCATTTTCTGTCATGATTTTTTGTCACAGAAGTAGGAGCCCACCACATCTATGATGCTACCGGGTTTGGTCGCAATTATCGTCATAGAAGTGTCATAAGTATGACAGAAAAAATTTCGTTTGGCCCAAAATATCATGGATGTGTCTCTTTTTTGTAGTGCAAGCTGCTGCCTCAATTCGACGATGAAGCTCTTGAGCCAATACCATCGAGATACAATCAGGCAGATCAACCAGACCGACCCCCACGCGGGCAAGATAAAGTGCCATATGAAGCTAAACACCGGCCCGCACCTCCTCGCCGAAGAGGCAAGGAGGCAGCAGCTACGGGATATACATACAACCTATAGGGTGACCTAGCCAATAAAGCTGGTCATACTAGATCATTTTACGGATCAAGGGGTCGTGCCCCGGTGCGAGACTATGGCTATGAAGCCCGGCATGATGATCGTTATTATGCCCAAGAACAGAACCAAACTCAGATGTCATCTGATCTCCGCCACAACATTGCATGATACAGAGGATCCACACACACCCTATGCTTCACCGATGAGGTCATGGAGCATCAATTTCCAGAAGGGTTTAAACCCTTAAACATCGAACAATATGATGGAACGACGGACCCGGCCGTCTGGATCGAAGATTTTCTTCTCCACATCCACATGGCTCGAGGAGATGATCTCGATGCCATTAAATATCTTCCTTTAAAGCTGAAAGGACCAACACGACACTGGCTAAAACACCTCCCATATAACTCCATTGGAACCTAGGAAGACTTGGAAGACTTGGAAGATGCCTTTATGTCCGGCCGACGGATGCTGATAACTTGAGTCACAAAATTCAGCAGCCAGGAAAATCAGCCCGCAAACTTTGGATTCGGTTCTTTACTAAAAAGAACCATATTGTAGAATGTCTGGACGCCGAAGCCTTAGCGGCCTTTAAACAGAACATCCATGACGAATGGCTCGCCCGACACCTTGGACAGGAAAAGCCAAAAACCATGGTAGCTTTAATGACACTCATGTCTTGCTTTTGCGCGGGCAAAGACAGTTGGTTGGCTCGTCGCAGCAATAGATCGGGTGACCCTGGCACTTCGATGGTACGGGATGGTAATGGAAAACCCTGCCGCAATAAACACAAATGATGGAATGACAATGACGACAGAGACGATACGATAGTCAATGCCAGATTCAGCGGTCCTAAGTCCAGTCAGCGGAAGAAACCTTTTAAAGGTAACAAAAACGGGCCATCCAGCTTGGATAAAATTCTTGAGAGACCCTGCCAGATCCATGTCACACCTAGTAAGCCTGCGAACCATACCAACAAGAACTGTTGGGTTTTCAAATTGGCGGGTAAGATAAATATCGAACACAAGGGAAGGGAACCTCCAAGCGAAGATGATGACGAGCCCCGTCAGCCGAACACTTGGGGTCAGAAGAAATCCCCCCCCCCCCGAGGTGAAGACAATTAACATGATCTATGTCACTCACATTCCCAAAAGGGAGCTCAAGTGCGCACTTCGGGACGTCTATGTTGTCGATCCTGTCGCCATTAAGTTCAATCCACGGTCAGCCTGTCCGATCACCTTTGATCGCAGAGACCACCCAATGAGTATCCATCACGGGGGCTCGGCCGCCCTGGTTCTCGATCCAATTATTAACGGATACCACCTCACTAGAGTCCTAATGGATAGAGGAAGCAGTCTCAATCTGATCTATCAAGATATTGTTCAGAAGATGGGCATTGACCCCTCATGAATCAAGCCTAGCAACATTACCTTTAAAGGAGTAATACCGGGCGTCGAAGCCCGGTGCACAGGCTGCCTAACACTAGAGGTAGTATTCGGCTCCCAAGATAATTTCCACAATGAAGAATTAATCTTCGACATTGTCCCCTTCCGCAGTGGTTATCACGCCCTGCTCAGACGAACTGCTTTTGCCCGCTTCAATGCAGTCCCTTTGTCGGTGTCAAAATCGGCAAATCTCATGTAGGGGGGCGGGGCAAGTTGTACGCCTGAAGATCGATTGTAACAGTGGAGAAGGGCCACGGTGTTTACCCAGGTTCGGGCCCTCTTAATGGAGGTAAAACCCTACTCCTCCTAGATTATATTCGAGGGTATAGAGGTTACAAGAGTTGATCTACCACAAGAATTATTCGGCTAACCCTAACTACGTAGCCTAGCAATGTTGTCGTCCTGTCTCCACTCTACCGTCCCGTTTATATAGACACCGGAGGGGCTTAGGGTTTGCACAAAGTCAGTTTTACAAAAAGGAATAACATATCCGGACACATATACTTGCCATCGACGCATAGGAGAGTCCCCAGCGGATACAGGAGAGGATCTTCGGTCTTGTATCTTGATGACTCATCAGTCCGGCCCACATCAGCAGATCGGATGCCCGAGGAACACCTAATCCAGGACTCCCAGAGTAGCCCCTGAACCAGTCTTCAATGTTGATATGTTTGGCGCTCAGGATGTCTTTGGCATTTTAAGGCGGGTTCCTCGAAGAATACACACCAGTTTTCCTTCGTAAAAACAAGTGTACCCGGCTTGTCGCAACAAACACAACCCTTAGCCGTGAAGGCAGGATGTACAAAAAATGAGAGCAGATTCTTTTATGGACAACTCTTTCCATGAAGCGTCAGGCTTGACTCTTTGTCATTTCGAACCGTTTGCACGGCCCCGCGTTCCGCGCTTCGAGTGAACGCCTTATCAGCACGTCCTGTTGAAACAGAGATTGTGCCCACTTAACATGGGATTGTATATCAATGATACTTAGGTAATCTAACTGTTTGCAGCCCACGCATCCATCAGGAATAGGCGAGATTCAAGGCACGAGTGGGGGCAGTTGGTATTTTTTCTGCCTATAAGAAGGCAAGGGACCCCCACTTTCCTCCCCACGCCTTCACATCTCCTTAGCCTGCCAAACTTCCTAGCTCTCTGCACCCGCAAAGCTTTCATCTTTCTCACCACCACCACCGGCCACTCCGACCATGTCAGGAGCTGGCTCCAAGGGCAAGTGGGAGGCCTCCTCCGTGACAGAAGAGAACATAGCAGATCTCCGGAGTGCAGGATACCACGCCGCCAAAATCAAGCACTGACTTCCATCTGAAGGTCAAGTCCTTCCCACTCCGGACCCCAGCAAACGAGTCGTCTTCCTTCTCCATTTCCTCGGAGGTTTAGGTTTCCCACCCACCTGTTCATCTACGGACTTATGTACTACTATGGGCTAGATTTCCACGATCTAGCCCCAAATTCCATTCTCCACATATCGGCGTTCATAATCGTGTGTGAGGCCGTCCTCCGCGTCCAGCCACACTTTGGCTTATGGCTCAATTCTTCAACGTGAAGCCAAAGGTGGTCGACATGCAGCACGCGGACTGTGGCGGGGCCATGATTAGCCAGCTACCGAACACTACTTGGCCCAAGGGGGGCTTTGTGGAGACCATGAAGATCTGGCAACAGGAGTGGTTCTACATCACCGAACCATGCCGCCCCAACTGGGCGGCCATTTCAGAGTTCAGATCCGAACCCCCCATGAGGTTCACCTCCTAGAATGAGAAGGACATTGACTGGAGGTCCCAAAAGGAGGTGTTGGCACTGCAAACGCGTATCACCAACGTACTGGGAAAAACGTTGGTTTAGCCAACATGATACAGATCATGGTTTGCCGCCGCATTCTCCCCTGCCAGCGCCGAGCTTTCCCTATGTGCGAATTCAAGCTGGATGATCCGCGGACGCTGGAGTGCTTCTACGGCACCATGCACGGAGTGATGTGGAAGCTTCTTTTCAAGGCACAAAAGAGCAGTTGACCCATGGAGACAAAAGACATGGGCATCAGCATCACGTATCCGGCCTCTCTAGTAAGTGTTCGATTCCTCCGGAGATATACCTAGTTATATGTTAACACACATATTCGATCTATGACGAGCTCTACAACCTGTTTCTTGTTGCAGGTTTGGTCCAAGAAGTCGGAGTGGATTAAGTGTCTGGCTCCGTTGCCCGAAAACGGAGTTACTCCTCAATTTGAGAAGATGCTGGTTCCGGCGCCTTATTAGCTGCCGGAGAAGAAGGCCTAGAAGAAGATCAAGGGGCCCAAGAATGGGCCCCGCTGCAAGGATCCTCTAGCTACAGTGTCTGGAGAGGTCTAACCCATCATCTCTCACGAGGAAGATGAGGACGAAGAAGAGGAGGAGGATAATGAGGAGGTGGAGTGCGATTCTCCCCTTAGGACGAGGAGGAGGAAAAGGACGGACCCCAAAGATATAGAGGGGGCGATACCGAAGAAAGGGCGAGTGTTCCTCTCGGACAGTTTGGACACAGAGTCTGAACACAGTCCGAGGTGGGCTCAAATGGAGAAGACCCTGGTCGAGAAATAAGTTTTAGAAATTCACTCATTCAAGTATTTCAATCAAGACTTTGTCGTGCTCATCCTCCTTTATATCTCTTAGCCCTCCGCGTGAGATCCCGATCACTTCTTCCTCTACGGGGAACTCTTTACCCACCGTGGAGGTAGAGAGTGACAACCCATCTCGCGCCTTTTCCCCCTGCCCTAGAGGACATAGAGGTGTCATCCAAAAGGCCATCTCCTGGTCGGGGAGGGGTGGGCAAGACAGTCCGGAAGTCGCCCAAGGACAACACCTCGGGCTTTGCAAAACAGGGCGCGGTGATCCCCCCAACCATCAAGGTTAAGGACTTCAATAGTTTGGACCCTCGCCGAACACCGTCCGGGACACCAGTACGTCATTGGGTTCGGATCAATGTCCCCCTTCGAAGGACGGCGGGGGAGAAGGAGCCCCATCAGCGGCCTTTGCCAATCTGGAGACCGCTGACAGTATGCAGGAGGCACTGGAGCATGCCTCCGTTGTTGAAGAACACCGCAGCCTTATGGGTGCGGCTATGGAAAAGGTTCAGTCCGCAAAGAGCGGGCTGACTGAATGTTGGCGATATGACCTAGAGGCAATCAAGTATGATGATATTTCCTATGTGTTTATGAATAAGGATAGTCCTTGGACATTATCAATGATGTGTATCAGCAAGTACGTGACTTGTTTGTGGGACTATGCATTGTATGAGGATTGTCCTAAAAGGTCCCTAGTCGAAATGGCTGTGTGGACGTGCAGCCGACTAGACTAGCATATGACACGATCGATGGCTCGGTCTCACTAGCCATGCAGCATTGGATGCTAACCGGATAATATGGACTTGGAAAGGTCTGGTCGGATTTGACGTAGTCGGATCCGAGCCGAGATAAGGTCCGAGTTGGACAGACCCAACTATGAGACGCAGCGATATGTCATCTGTGAGTCTCTAGTACAACATACATTCTATGTCCTAAGACCTGAGGTGACGCATGTACTCGGGATGGTGACAGACTTGCTTTGCGCCGACCAAATCCTACTCCATGACTAGGTAGTTACAAAGGTAGGTTTCGGGTTTGTCCAGACCCATGCTGCAAGACATGGTCGAGCAAGATGGGATTTGCCCCTCCGGTCAGGAGAGATACACTCTAGGCCCCTCATGTGATCCGACCAGGATAAGCATGGCCATGCGACAAGGATTATGAGATAATCCGGTTTGTGGTCAGCATCACTGGAACGAGAAAGAGGTCGGGCTAGCACAAGGATGACAGTCTCGCATTGAGCCCGACAACATATATCGTGAGGCAAAGGGAACAGAAGTGTGACACGTTGTACAGGTTCGCCTAACCAGCTTCATAGTCTGCTTGGTGTTTGCCATGCCTTGCTAGAGGCCGCTACCAACCGTGCAGTTCGGAGGTGATCTGAACTGCGACCAAGCTGACTTGAACATAAGGGGTCGCGCGCTTAAGGGAAGGAACTTACGAGGTCGGATCCGAAGACACTGGTCGGATGTGATCCGAGCTGTATTCGGATTGTGGCCGAGTAGACTTGTGGGCTTTAGGGTCCGTGCGAGGCCCAAGTGTTGAGCCGGCGACGGACGCCTATATAAAGTGGAGGTGCGGCACACTCATGGGGTTGATCGCTTTGGCGCTGCTAAAAGAGCAATCATGCTCTTACATCATGTTTTTGATGTTGATGACAATATACATGTAGGGGACTAACAATGGTTGTTAAGTAAATCTCAGGTGTTAGTCCCCGGTTTCATCGACGTGTGTGGATCAAGAGCATACGAAGTAATTTTGCTCAAGGATGAAGTATCAAAAGTGATTTCATATTTATTTCCTTGAGTATAGGATCCCGCACTATTATGAGGGGATCGATAGGGTTAGCTTAAGACTTGCTCATTTCAATAACAACCGTTCAAAACTAGGCTAGTGTTCCAACTTTATGTCCTTTGATAAGGTTCTGTCTCTGGCATACCGGATGTCCGGTCTTGATCCCGGATGTCCGGGTTCATGGCGGATATCGGGCCTGCAGGCCGGATTTCCGGGCCTGGCTATCCATAATGCATTTTTGCTGGTACCACCTACCGGATGTCTGGCCCTCTATGCCGTATGTCCGGGCCCTCATGCCGCGCCGGATGTCCGGGCCTTATCCCGGATGTCCGGCCCCTGCTACCACAGAACAACGGGGTTTGTGTAACCACCTTGTGATCATGCCGGATGTCCGGTCTCCTAATGGATGTCCGGGTCTTCCTGATACGCCGGATGTCCGGGCTTGGGCCCCGGATGTCCGGCATCTCTGTTTTCTGCTCTGCCTCTACTGTGTTCCTTGTGTGACCTTGCCAATCCGGATGTCTGGCCTCTAGCCCGGATGTCCGGCCTGCCCGTTCATTTACACTATAATGGCCACATTTGCACTCACACTATATATAGCCTTTCTCCCCCACGGGAGAGGGTTGACCACTCACTTTGAACAAACCCTAGAACACATTTCTTACTCTCTCTCCCTCCTCCACACCAAATCATAGATCCCCAAGGGATTTAGGAGCATTTGTGAGAAGTTGTCCAATCAAGTGATAGATCCACTCCTTCTCCTTCTTTGCACCGAAGGAATTTGTGATTTGAGCAAGTTTTGAGCTTTCCCCCATCGTTCTTGTTACTCTTGGAGGTTTGAGACTCCTAGGCGGTAGGAGTCATTCGGAGAGGAATCAAACTTTGTGATTACCCTCGGAAAAGTTTGTGAGGGTTTGGAGACCACCCCAAGGTCTACCACTAGTAGTTGAGAAACGCCTCCGTGGTGTTGTCTCAAAGGGAGAATATGGTGAGCCTTCATGGTGTTGGTGTGCCTTCGTGGTAACATCCACCTCTCTAACGGTGACTAGCTTCCCTCCAAGGAAGTCAACATCGGCATACATCCTCGTCTCCCGGAGTTGCGGTTATTCGTAACCCTAACTCTCTACTTGTGGTTACTTGTCTCTTTGCACTTAAGTATATCGTATTGTGCTTGCTAACTTGCGTGCTTGTGTTACTTGCTTAGTACTTAGTACTCACTTACAATTGTTAGGCTCATCTTCATATTCCGCATTATTGCCTAAAATTGCTAAGTCATAATTAAAATTGGTAATTGTACATATTCACCCCCCTCTGGGTCCATCTCGATCCTTTCAATTGGTATCAGAGCCTCGTGCTCTATTCTTGTGGCTTAACCATCCTAGAGCGAGAAGAACCCAGATGGGACTCCCTTGGTTGTAGATCGTAAGGATAAAGGCGAGGCTTCTTCTGAAGTCAAGTCCTTTACGTCCAAGGATCTAGAACGGGCCCTTGCTAAGCAAAAATAGGAGCATGATGCTTCTCTTGAGGTCTTGGTCCAAATGAGATTAGCCACGTTGTCCACGGTGCTTGCACCACTCTCAGGTGGTGTGGGTTCGAGGCCAACTATGCCTACCTCATCACTTGGTCAACAACCTCCTAGCAATGAACACGCCATTGTTCCTTGGCTTTATGCAAGACCTCAGGTTCAGAAACCAAGATATAATCCTCAAGGCAAACCTCCTTTACTTAGTGCCACTTTCGATTTTTTCTTTGTGGAGAGTTGCTATGCAGGATCATCTTTGACATGGAAACGATGAGATGCTGGAGATCATAGAGTATGGCTATCATGTGGTTGAGCCAAAGAACGCCACACCAAGAGAAATATATGACAAGAACCTCAATGACACTGCAATCATGTGTATAAGGAGAGGTATGGCTGAAAAGCAAAGGAGACCGTTCATACACATCACATGTGACAAGGAATTATGGGAAAGTATTATAAGATCCAAGACTGGCACCTCTACCCTCCGGAGTGCTCAATATGAAATGCCAAGGGGAAATTGCAAAACTTTTGTATGGATAAATTTGAAACCCCCAATCAACTCCATGAGCATCTCATGACTCTCACTACCGATATTGAGTCATGTGAGTGTGACAAGACACAAGATGGATTCAACATGACTAAGCGTTTCCTTGTGTATAAGTTGCTTCATGCTCTTGCCCCATATCATCATCAAATGGTGTGGGACATAAGACAACACCATACCTTCAAGGAAATGACTACAGATGACATCATATCCACCTTTCAACTATTTGAAGAGTCGAAGGCTAATGCCACAAAACATCTTGCCATGCATGGTTCCCCATCATCAAAGATCAATCTTGCATTGAAGGCCAAGCATGTATGTGAAGATCAGCAAAGTGAAGAAGAAGAAGAAGAAGATGATGATGATGATGAAGATGGTGATTAGATTGAATCCGACGAGGGCCCTTCATATGAAGACATGTCTCTCTTTTTCAAGAAGTTTAGCGCGAGAAAATTCAAGGGATGATTTCCAAAGAAGAAAGTAAGAAAATGCTACAACTGTGAAGAAACCAACCACTTCTCCAACGAGTGCCCTTATGAGAAGAGAGAAGATAAACCAAGGTTTCCCAAGACCTTTCCCGAGAAGAATTTTCCAAATCCTTTGAACTCCAAGCTCAAGAAGAGAGATGGAAAAGCAATGGTTGCTCAAGAAGAATCCGACCCGGATGATGTTAGTGGTGTTGCTGGAGTTGCTCAAGACTATCAAAACACCTTGAGGTTAGTAAACAAGAGTGGTGATATGGTCACCTACAACTACATGAAAGATTACAAGGGCAACACTCACAAGTGCCTAATGGCAAAGGCCATGGTTGAAGATGGAGAGGACCAAAGCTCTTCTGACAAGTTCAAGGTAACTCCACGATCAAATCCTCCTCTCTTCACTCCCTCTACTCCTAGTGATGAGTATCCTGATGCAGAGGATAGTTATGAGGATGATGATCTAGATGATCCTATGATTGCTAAACTTAATAAGTTCTTGTCCTCCCTCAAAGGAAAGAATCTCACTATGTTTCGTATGCTTATGGAGATGGTGAGTAAGCGCACCATCATCATTAAGGAACTCGACACCCTCGTCACTGAGGAAAAGGAAAAATGTGAAATCCTTGAGTGGAAAGTCCAATATGAGGAAGCACGAAATGATGAATTATGCTTAAAAATTGGTGCAAATATTGATGTTCACACTAATGATCTTGCCTCCTTGAAAAAGGCTATTGACTCTTCTGAAGAGTTAATGAATGATAAAAGTAAGCTTGTCAAGTCTCATGCTTCTCTATCTAAGGATTGTGAGCTTCTATCCGTGTCTCTCAAGACTAAGGATGGAGAACTCACCGTTCTTACAAAGAGTTTTGAGACACTCAAACATACTTATCTTGAAACTCTAGCCAAGTCTTACTCTTCTTCTATTATCAATGTTGATGCTTGTACTACTAACTCTAGTAGTGATCTAGCATCTATTCTTGAGTAAAATTGTTTTCTCAAGGCTCAAATCGAGAAAGGTCTCATGACATGTGCTCAAGGGCAAAAGAATCTTGATGAGATATTGAGTCAACACAATGAGGTGTTTGCCAAAGAGGGACCTGGGTTTGACCCAAGCACAAGAAAGAAGAAGACATCCTCTCAAAAGTGCACAACTCCTCTAAAAGAAACATTTGTAAGAGAAGGGCACAAGGAGAAAGGTAAGGTTGTGAGTGGGAAGGCCACAAGGGGCATGCCCACTCTCAACAAACCTAAAGAGTTCATGCAAAATTTGTTGGTCCTCGAAATGCATTCCGGTTCTATGCTATTTGGGTCCCTAAGAACCTTGTGACTAACTTGAGATGTCCAATTGCAAAATGGGTGCCTCTAACCAAGTCCTAATTGTGTGCAGGTTAACTTCTCCGGTGGAGTGAAATGGGTGATTGATAGTGGATGTACAAATCATATGACCGGAGATAGCAAATTGCTCTACGATTTCATGGAAGCTATTCAACCATTCATGAGCATTATGTTTGGTGGAGGTTCAAAAGGACAGGTACTCGGGTTGGGCAAGGTGGCTATCACAAATGACATGTCTCTTGCAAATGTCATGCTTGTCCAATCCCTTAAATACCACTTGCTTTCTGTTCGCCAATTGGCTTCTGTTGGTTATGATACACTCTTTGGACTAACGGATGTGAAAGTCTTTAAGAGAGATACTCTCGAAGTGGCCTTTGTTGGAGAGTTGGATGGCAACCTTTACACGGTTGATTTCTCGAAAGAGAGCACATTCCATGCAACTTGTCTAATGGCCAAGGCTGACAAGTGGTGGCTATGGCATCACCGTCTAGCCCATGTCGGCATGAGAAATCTTCAATATCTCTTAAAGGGGAATGACATCCTTGGACTAAACAATGTCTCTTTTGAGAAAGCGTGTGTGTAGTGCATGCATAGCCGGAAAGCAACATCAATCAAAGAACCCACCCAAGAACATAGTATCTATTTCAAGGCCCCTGGAGCTCCTTCATGTGGATCTTTTTCGGCCTCCTTCATGGGATAGTCTTGGTGGGAAAAAGAATGGGCTTGTCATTGTTGATGATTACTCAAGATATACATGGGTGTTCTTCCTCAAGTCCAAGGACGAAACGAAGATCACATTCATTGATTTTGCCAAGCAAGCCCAACGCAAGTTTGACAAAGAAATCCAGGCAATAAGAAGTGACAATGGCTCTGAGATCAAGAACTATAACTTGGAAGAATTTCTTAGTGATGAAGGGAGTGAGCATCAATATTCAGCTCCATACACTCCTCAGCAAAATGGTGTAGCCGAAAGGAAGAACCGTACACTTGTAGAGATGGCAAGGTCCATGTTGGATGAATACAAGTCACCACATAGTTTTTGGGCCGAAGCTGTCAACACCGCATGCCATGCATCAAACCGGCTCTTCCTCCGCACTATATCGAAAAAGACTCCTATGAGCTTCTAACTGGAAACAAGCCAAACACTACAAGAAATATGTCAACTAGTGACCTTCTGTCAGTGACCCTGGAAGAATTGGTCATAGATCTATGACCATTTCAGACCAATTGGTCAAAAGCTGTTCGAGGGGCTCCAAACCATAAACCATTGCGACCATTTTGGTCAGAAAGGTCATAATTTCCTTACATGAAAATGTCATAAAGCAAACAGCACTAGTCCGCTGTCTTATTTCTAGTTGTTAACGACCAATATATATGGTCAAAGCCTTGTAAATTGTGGTGGGTTGCTATGACTAGGCGCCACCTCATCAGTTTTGCCTATGTGTCATGTCCATGTGGCAGTTTTTTCCCTAGGTTGTGAAGCAACCTATATTTCTGTCATTCCCAAAATTCCCAAAAAAATCTCATAAATTCTTTGGGTCATATCTTCGTCAAATATGTAAAAATCTTCCTTGCCTAGTTCAAAAATAATTAAAAAATATTCATTTTCCTATTATGTTCAGAGCAGCACTTTGTGAAGGAAGTACCACTTTGGCATGTCCAAATGGTATCCATTTTCTACAGTGCTTTCCTATGCCCAAATAACCATCCTCCACCAAATGCCAGCTCAATCCATTCATTATTTTGAGCCCAGCTTCAACATTCGTATTTATGTCCAGTGTGGTAGTTTGTAAAGCAAGTACCACCTAGGCTCCTCCTTTTGAGGTGAAAATTTGTGAAGACGGTCTTCTTAGTAACTGATCATCCTCAGCCAAAACTCACGCCCATTAGCCATGTGCATTTCCCGTACCGCAAATCAAACACTTGGCTGCTTATTCATGTTTGAGCATCGATCGGTCTCCTCGTGAGAATCTTATGTTGTGATTTTCTTCCTAGCACCTACCTAGGTAGTGCCCAACCCACTAGACATGCCTAGGCCGCCCAGAACACATGTCAACGCCATGGTCACGTGGTGACCACGCGGCGGGCATGCGAGCTTACGCGCTCTATAGTTGGGGCCCTCGGCCACCGTCCAAACCTCGATGTCTCGCCATCAAACCATGTATTTCTGATTAAATAGATACTTATTTACCTAGAAATGATTTTTGGAAAAAATAAAGAGCAAACTATGAGGCAGCTGCAATTCAAATTTGACCCGCTTCCAACTGAATCGACGGGAATTTGTCTTTTTCACCAGAGGTGGATCAAAAATTTTGACACCCAACCATTTTGTCAATTGTGCATTATATAAGGCCAATTTTGCAACAATTATTTGGTAGTTCCTTCACAAAAAACCTCCTTTTGGGCACTCGGAAAATGAAAAATGAATTTTCCGTGCAAAGAAAATGAAAACTTCCTTAGGCAACATTGTTTGGAATTCCAAGATGCACCCTCGTGCACAATATGAGATCATTTGAACAAACTATGTCATGAATGTGGCCATAAGATTGATCATTTGGCTTGAAAGCCATGAATCTTCACGCATGATAGCTCATTTCTGAGAACACTTTTTTAAAATAATTACCGTATTACAAGTTTATTATCTTTCCTGGAAACTTGGTCACATATAATGACACAATGCGAAGGTTTTCCAATTTTTTGATTTGTTTTGAATTTTTTATGCCCGTTTCAAAATGCGGTCAAAACGGTGGACCTGACCGTTCCTAGCTAGTGGTTGAATCTTGAATTTTTTTTGGTGTTTTTATGATTAAATAGATAATTATGTACCTAGAAATGATTTTTGAAAAAAATAAAGAGCAAACTATGAGGCAGCTACAGTTCAAATTTGACCCGTTTCCAACTAAATCGACAGGAATTTGTCTTTTTAACCAGAGGTAGATCAAAACTTTTTTCACCCAACCATTTTGTCAATTGTGCATTATATATGGCCTAGTATTTTATAAAAATGATTTGGTCCAATTTTGCAACAATCATTTGGTAGTTCCTTCACAAAAAACCCTCCTTTTGGGCACTCGGAAAATGAAAAATGAATTTTCCTTGCAAAGAAAATGAAAACTTCCTTATGCAACATTGTCTGGAATTCCAAGATGCACCCTCGTGCACAATATGAGATCATTTGAACAAAGTATGCCATAAATGTGGCCGTAAGATTGATCATTTGGCTTGAAAGCCATGAATCTTCACGCATGATAGCTCATTTCTGAGAACACTTTTTTAAAATAATTACCGTATTACAAGTTTATTATTTTTCCTGGAAACTTGGTCACATATAATGACACAATGCGAAGGTTTTCCAATTTTTTGTTTTTTTTGAATTTTTTATGCCCGTTTCAAAATGCGGTCAAAACGGCGGGCTTGACCGTTCCTAGCTAGTGGTTGAATCTTGGAATTTATTTGGTGTTTCTATGATTAAATAGATACTTATGTACCTACAAATGATTTTTGGAAAAAATAAAGAGCAAACTATGAGGCAGCTACAGTTCAAATTTGACCCGTTTCCAACTGAATCAACGGCAATTTGTCTTTTTCACCAGAGGTAGATCAAAACTTTTTTCACCCAACCATTTTATCAATTGTGCATTATATATGGCCTAGTATTTTATAAAAATGATTTGGTCCAATTTTGCAACAATTATTTGGTAGTTCCTTCACAAAAAAACCTCCTTTTGGGCACTCGGAAAATGAAAAATGAATTTTCCGTGCAAAGAAAATGAAAACTTCGTTAGGCAACATTGTTTGGAATTCCAAGATGCACCATCATGCACAATATGAGATCATTTGAACAAACTATGCCATGAATGTGGCCATAAGATTGATCATTTGGCTTGAAAGCCATGAATCTTCACGCATGATAGCTCATTTCTGAGAACACTTTTTAAAAATAATTACCGTATTACAAGTTTATTATTTTTCCTGGAAACTTGGTCACATATCATGACACAATGCGAAGGTTTTCCAATTTTTTGATTTTTTTTGAATTTTTATGCCCGTTTCAAAATGCGGTCAAAATGGCGGGCTTGACCGTTCCTAGCTAGTGGTTGAATCTTGAAATTTATTTGGTGTTTTTATGATTAAATAGATACTTATGTACCTAGAAATGATTTTTGGAAAAAATAAAGAGCAAACTATGAGGCAGCTGTAGTTCAAATTTGACCCGCTTCCTACTAAATCGACGAAGATTTCTCTTTTTCACCTGAGGTGGATCAATTTTTTTGACACCCAACCATTTGGTAAATTGTGCATTAAATATGGCCTAGTTTTTTTATAAAAATTATATGGTCCAATTTTGCGAAAATATATCATAGGTCCTTCACAAAAAAACTCATTTTGGGCACTCAAAAAATGGAAAATTGATTTTTCGTCCAAAGGAAATGAAAACTTCCTTAGGCAACATTTTTGTTATTCCAATATGCACCCCTGTGCACAATATGAGATAATTTGAACGAACTATGCGATTCCAAAATGCACCCTTGTGCAAAAAACACAAGAGAAACAAATATAAAAACAAAACTACATAAGCTTGAAAAAGTATTCTATGTGCTCCACACGTGCTATGATTGTGAATTATGAAATTGATGTGCTCCAAATTTGCAACAAATATTTGCTAGGTTCTTTATAAAAATATCATTTTGGACACTCGAAAAATGATTCTCTTACAAAAAACTCATATCTTACAACACTTTTTTAATGATATTAAGAATATTCAAAGTTTGTTATTTTTACTGAAAAGTAGTTCACACTTGGTGACACAATGCGAAGGTTTTCTATTTCCATATTTTTATAAATTTCTTAGGTAGTCAAATAACAGACATGATTCAAAATCTTATTTTCAATCGATTATGACCAATTTAAAATTGTCTTAACATCATCAAAGGGGATAATCTGTTCTGATTGGTCTAAAATCAGCTCACGCGGATCATGGCTTAAACACCGTTGGATGCGCCCGGATCCGACGGCAGCCCACACCCCCCTCGTCGCTCTCACCCCCTCCCGAATCACCCCGTATCCCTCTCATCCTTGTCCACCCATGAAACCCTAGCCCCCTTCTCCCAATCGTCGCCGCCGCCCAGATCCAATCCAAGTCAGAGCCCCCGGCCTCCATCTCCGTTCCTGCGCGCAACGGCCACCTCCCTCCGGCGGAGCTCGACCCCCACCCCCCAAGCGCCGCTGCTCCACCCTTTCCCGCGCCCCTCGATATGAGATCCCCATCTCCAAGTCACCTTCTCCCGAGCCCCTCGATCCCAGATTCCCATCTCCAAGTCACCCTCTCCCTCCCTCAGATCTTGATCCGCCGTTGCCCACCATCGACGACCCTCACCATAGACGAGATCGAGCTCCTCCCTCCCTCCCGTTTTCCCGTAGCCTTATCCACTCCGAGCCAACCAACCACTCCATCCTTGGGATTTTGTCGCGCGGCGCCTCGTCTCGCCGGCCCGGGGACCACAGGCAGGCAGTCCACGGCCAGGATGGCGGCGTGCCCCGCCATGACCACGTACGCGCATGACACTCCGCACCTCCCCTCCCTCTCCTGCGGTTCCTAACATATGTGCTCCTCTCCTCTCCTTGGTGACATGCAGGGCTCGTGTGGGAGCAGCGCACGGTGGAGGCCTCTGGAGGAGAAGCGGGAGGAGCCCGACCGTACTCGCGTGCCCGGCCCATGGCAGGAGCACCACGACGCACTCCTCAGAGCTACAACATCTCCTTTGGTGACTTCATCTTCGGCATCCTGCCAGACACGCTCGTCGGTGTCGACCAGCCTGGGTCGTCGGCTCCTCCGAGCCGAGGTACGGATTTGGGTCCATTCCTTTTCCTTCTCGAGCAACCTTGGTGAGCCAGCCGAAGCGATGTCGATTCATCCACCTGAACCCGGTCGATTCCGCTCTGTGATGTCTGCGTAGCATCGGCTCTGCACCTGCTCTGTTAGTTCCATCGCGTACTGCCTAGGTCGACTTATTTGTAGTGCTTAGCCCTGTCAAGGGAATCAGGCCGCTGTTGTGTACGGACCTGTAATCTCTATGAAATACTAGAGGAAATAGGTTGGTTTAGTCAGTAATACCTGCTCTGGAGTGTGCAGAAATTGCTATGTTCGTCTGATTTGTTGGTTTGTATTTCCATATACGAGTTCAGTTCGGCAGGGGAATGTTCAGATATCATGTTGGTTTAGTGTTCAGATTGGTATATTTCTAGATTATCCCCCCACCCAACAGAAATTTATACAGTTATCAGGGTGTCATTTTTATCTGAAATTCTTTATATCACTTCTTTGTTCTACGGAATGGATGCAAATAGAATGCTGCGGCATTAATTTACCATTTGTTGTGAAGATAAGCACATAAAACCTTCCAAACGTGTAAAAACCTTCAAAGTTTCATCACTGTTTCCTTCTATATTATTTTGTTACAGATGTTATCTTCTTATCTTGTATGTTCCACCCTGATCATAATTTGCTGACTAACAACGGCCTGTGGCGGCTGGGCATTAGAAACACAATCTGTCTATATGTAATCTAACTTGCATAGTGTGTGTGTGTGTGTGTGTGTGTGTGGCATGCAGGGAGGTGGTGATCAGGTGAACAACATATCCCTGGAAGACCTCATGTGCGCAGTGGGTGCCGGAGAAGGAGGGCTGCTTGCAAACCGCGACATCTTCATGTACAGGTTAGGTCCCGGTGTCCTCCTCCTTCCTCCGTTGATTAGCTTACGTCCGTGATATTGTTTGGGCCTGTGGAACACTTCCTTCATTTAGGTCTCCCTGGCAAAGGCAATCTGCAGCACACTTCTGGCTCACGTAGTATCATGCTTGGATCTGTGCACAAATTCACAAGTTTGGATGCATCATAGAACTTGTGGTGATGTTGTTTAGATTGCAGCAAGCAAGAATTATGTTGTCATTCTCTTGCACTCTGCTATGCAGCTCTTGTTTACCTTAAATGCAACTATTGGTGCACTTGTTAAATGCCATTATTTGTGTTGTTTGCTTCATTTGCATGCATGGTTATACAGTTTGGTGCCCCCATGGCCTGAAATACATTGAATTGTGGGCCTCTGCTTGATATCTTGTTGCTTAGGGTTTTGTTTCGGGGTTTCTTAATGTACTCGTGGATAATGAATCATTATCCCATTTCTTGTATACCTGAGATGTTCCTAACGAATAATTTACTGGACAAACAATCTTGTTTGCCGTAAGAATTCTAGCATGCCAAAATCTGCCGTCTATGTATGCTTTGGTTAATATGGACCTGAATGGCAAGGGCTAGCCAACCTACTTAGCTAGATTAACATAACAGGAACAGTACACAACCGGCTAGCTCATGTTTGCATTGGCTGCCACATCGGCTAGCTAGATGCAACTGCTTAAGGGCTAGTCTACAAATTTTACAGCATTCTATGTTGTAGCCAAACACTTTCTCTGTATTTTATATTAAAACCATGGTATTGTGTACCTGCCAACTACGAGTAAATTACTACAGTTTTTAATACTTTGGTTTTTTTGATACTTTGCTGTTTGATTTACTTTTATTGTGTCCCTAAACATTTTGTTCTACAATGTGCAGATGCTGGCATTTCATTCAGGACAAAGAAGTTGGATGAAGCATAGTTTTACCTCATTGAGCTAGTTCTGGGAGTAATGAACTCCTTGTAGCAGAACTTGTACGTGTGCTAGTTCTGGGAGCTGATCCTATTTGTGTGTTATATGATGTAGCAGAACTTGTAGGGCTCCTGTGATAGACTTGGGCTGATACACTTGGGCAGTATGTGTGTTATCTAATTGTAAACATGATGCTGATCACATTTTTATGTATGTTATATGATGTAGCAGATTGCTTCCTGCTGTTATTTAAAATATTGTGTCTGTTTTTTTTATTTGCATATTGAAATATGAAAGAACATGACCTTGACAGTAGGGTCCCACAAACTAGAACGCCAGATTTGGGACCCACTTACCAGAATTTGACAATTGGCATGCATTAAAAAAAGAGAAACAAAGGCTACGACCCAAAAATAAATAGGCTATAATGTTGGGCTAGGCCCATGAAATTGACCAAAAATTGACATGAAAAAAATATAAAAAGGCTTAATTAATGGGCTCGGCCCATGTAAAACTCCGAATCGGACTGGGCTGAATCTTGTGCCACATCAGCTTGCCACGCTGGATGCCTACGTGGCCTGGGGAGGGTGCTAGTGACCAAAAATTTGATCAAAGAACCAACGACCTTTTACATATCACAGAGAAGGTCGCTATAGTCAGTTAACGACCCTCAGCTTTTGACCTTGTGTTTTTGGTCACAAAAAGGTCGCAAATGAAAAACTATGACCTTTCAGCGACCAATAGTGAGGGTCACAAGTTGACATATTTCTTGTAGTGAAATGTCAAGTACTTTCGTGTATTTGGGTGCAAATGTTTCATCCTCAACAAAAGAGAACGGTTAGGAAAAATTTAATCCAAAACAATTGAGGGTATATTTGTTGGCTATGGATCAAACTCTCACGCCTATAGAGTCTACAACAAATCCAATGGATGTGTTGTAGAAACTTGTGACATGGTGTTTGATGAATTTAATGGCTCCCATGTGGAGCAAGTTGATCTAAGTGATGTAGGTGAAGAAGATTCCTCTCAAGACATTTTGACCATGGGTGTTGGTGCACTTCTTCCTATGGAACAAGAACCTCATGATGATGAAGAAGATGGAAGTCTCACACATCATCAAACTACTTCAACATCCATATCACCACAAGCTCCTATTGTTCAACCAATACCCTTAGCCCAAGTTGAAGAGGATAATCAAGTTCCTCTTCATGATAATCTTCAAGAACAAGATCATCATCCAGTGCAAGAACAAGAAAGTCCAATCATTGATGATGAACCTCAACTAATGCAATATGAACAAGAAGATCTTCCTCCACACATTAATGATCCATATGTTGAGGATGTGGATGATGGACATGAAGTTGAACCTCGTAAAACCCTTACCTCCATCGTGCCTCGAGTGGCCGGTCGTGTTGATGTTGATGAAATTCTCACTGGCATATCGGAAGGTAGAGTAACTCGTAAACATTTGACAAACTTTTGTGCTCACTTCTCATTTGTGTCTAGTATTGAGCCCCTCAAGGTACAAGATGCATTGATGGACAACGATTGGCTAGTTGCTATGCAAGAATAGTTGAACAGTTTTGAACGCAACCAAGTGTGGTCATTAGTCAAGAGGCCATCTACTGAGCACAACGCCATTGGAACAAAATGGATTTTCAAGAACAAGCAAGATGAAAATGGTGTAATCATCCGCAACAAGGCAAGGTTAGTGGCACAAGGGTACTCACAAGTTGAAGGTTTGGACTTTGGTGAGACCTTTGCCCCCATTGCCCGTCTTGAATCCATTCGCATCTTACTTGCTTATGCCACTTTCAATGGTTTTACATTACATCAAATGGATGTGAAGAGTGCTTTCCTTAACGGTCCTCTACAAGAAGAAGTATATGTGTCACAACCACCCGGGTTCGTTGATCCCTTTCACAAAGAGTATGTGTATAAACTTCATAAGGCTTTGTATGGCCTCAAACAAGCACCTCGTGCTTGGTATGATCATTTTAAGAAGTTTTTACTCGATGATGGTTTTGTGAGAGGGGTGATTGATCCCACTCTTTTTACTAAGAGGGACAAGGGTGATTTGATCCTATGCCAAATCTATGTAGATGACATCATTTTTGGTTCTCCTAACATTCATTTGTGCAAGAAGTTTGCGGCTTCAATGACCAAGAATTTTGAAATGTCACTCAATATGGATTTGAAGTTCTTTCTCGGATTTCAAATTCAACAATTTCAAGAAGGACTTTTCTTATCTCAAGCAAAGTACATCAAGGATATCCTAGAGAAGTTTGGCATGTCTGATGCTTGTCCATGCAAGACACCCATGCCAACCAAAATTGCTCTCACTGAAGACACAAATGGTACTCCTTTTGACCCATCTACTTTCCGCTCTATGATTGGTTCATTGCTTTATCTTTGTGCATCTAGACCAGACATCATGTTCAGTGTATGCATGTGTGCTAGATTTCAAGCTTTCCCTATGGAAAGTCATCATAAGGCGGTTAAGCATATTCTTAGATACCTTGTTCACACCCCAAAGTTGGGCCTCTGGTACCCCAAGGATGCTAAGTTTGATCTCATTGGGTACACGGATGCGGATTGGGCTGGAGACAAAGTGGATCGTAAGTCCACATCCGGTGCATGTCAGTTTCTTGGATGATCCTTGGTAAGTTGGTCCTCGAAGAAACAAAATTGTATTGCTCTCTCTACCGCTGAAGCTGAATACATTGCTGCCGCCAGTTGTGCAACTCAGTCGTTATGGATGAGGCAAACTTTGAAGGATTACGGTATCACCTATAGACATGTGCCTCTTCTATGTGATAATGAAAGTGCCATCAACATTGCTGAGAACCCTAAAGATCATCTCCGCACCAAACACATTGATATTAGGTATCATTTCTTGAGAGATCATGTTGAAAAGGGAGATATTCACATTGATCACATTGGTACAGATTTGCAACTGGCAGATATCTTCACCAAACCTTTAGATGAAGCAAGGTTTTGTCGACTTAGGAGTGAACTTGGTATCTTGGAGCTTGACAATATTATGTGAAATCTAGTACCCATTCATGCATGAATCTAATGTCTGGTCATGATGTAGGCATATATTTAGGGGGAGGCGTTCAATTCATGAATGTTCTCACCCTACATAATGCATAAAAAGAACCAACACTCTCAAAGCTACCTTAGTTCTCGAACTATGGTGCTTTAACATGATGGAGTCGTGACTATATGCCCACAACCTACATCTTTGCAGCACCATGTTACATATGCTCAAACATGGTGACCTCGGTCATCGCGTGTACCTTACATATGTGAACCTCTCGTTTTTATGTTGTTGATAGGAATGCTATTTCATCTTAGTATGGCCTTAGAATTACTCATGGAGTCACCTTTATAAATTCTCTCCAAAACTCCTTGGCGGAGTCTATATCAAATCACATCAATTATCTCCTTTCCAATCTCTCTCTAGCCTAGATCTGCTGTCCAGTGGCCGGACATTCGGCTCCTTCGCCGGACATCCGGGCCCTGGAGCACTGCCGGACATCCGGGCTTTAGGCAGACATCCGGGCCCTGATCCTATAGCAGTCGGTCCCTCACACACCGGATATCCGGCCTCCTTCCCGGATGTCCAGCCCGTTGTCCCCTTTTGACTTGCTCTCTGACCCTTGCTCGCCGGATATCCGGGCTAGGCCCCGGATATCCGGTCCATACCCGCGGCCACACATATCTGGGGAGGGGCTCGGGCGTTTGGGGCATCTTTCCCCATTCACTCCCGTTCTCTTCCCCAACGCTCACACAGCCGCCGCCGCCGGGATGCCACTCCGGTGCTGCCCCGGCCCTATTCTCCGAGCTCCGGCCCCGATCTCCTGCTCACGGCCTCTCCTCCTCCCGATCTATGATTCTATCCAATCCATTTCTTGGGTTGGGTTGTGAATTCCTCGGGAGGGACCTGTGTTGTGTGGGAGTAACGACCGGAGTTCATCATGGCAAGGACCAAGAACTGCGGCCCCGATCGTCCCGAGCCCTCTTCTAGGGGTATGCATGCTATCTCTCCTCCATTCCGCTTCTATGGTGACCACAAGGTCTTAGGGCATCACTTTTGGTCCCTTGAGTGTTGGTGTCTCTTGCCTATGCCTAAAACATCTGTCAATGAACTTGGCTGCTCAAATTTAAATCATGGACATGTCTCTTTTTGATATACCACTGAACTTATTCTTTGGTCATGCTCAAAATGGTCATCCCATTGTTTAAAATTGTTTTATCATCCTTATTCGTACCATATCATCGGGATCTCTCATCCATTCCAGTTGTCCGCCGGCTAGGCTCAACCGACTCCGATGAGCATGCTTGGCCTAAGAAGAAGAAGGCCACCACCGTTAAGAAGAAGAAGCGGGCACCATACAATAGTCCATCGGCCTCGGATCCAGATGATGCGGACTATGTTGGGGAGGATGAGGAGGTCTGTGCACCAAGACACTCCATCAGCGGGTCTGCAATGCCCGTTGCTCATGGCCGTCGCATCTCCATGGAGCTTCCTGACAACGGGGATCGTGCTCCTCACAACTTCAAAATTGTAGGGGCAGCTCAATATCTTGTGTTTCATCGGGATGTCAATCAATATGAGATGGTGGCTGATGCGGAGGATCCTCGGTTCCGGACTCATATGCAGCAGGATCTCTATTCCAGTTTCGTCCGTGGGCGTGGACTTGCTCCTTACTCATACTTGGATCTCAACTTTCTACGTGAGAATCCTGACATGTTTGCAAACGATCCGGTCCAGATCATTGATGATATGACTCTCGGTCCTGCAATGACCTTCAGGTGTGATTGATATGAAGCTGCAATTCTATAGTTCTATGCCACCTGTTTCTTTGGTCCGGACAACACTCTCACTTGGAGGACTGATAACACCACTCTGAGCATCACATATGACAGGTTTGCTCAGATTTTAGGTCTCTCTAGTGTTGGCCATCGCATCCACAGTATGGATCCAGAGAGCAAGCCCAAAGCGATTGATGCTTGCTTACCACTTATCAAACCTACCTCTCAGCTCACTAAAGAAGAACTTGCATATCCACTCAATGAGGTATCTATCTTCCATGCTCCTTACTACATCCTCTATCAGTGTGTGCTTTGCACTCTCTATCCTAAGAAGGGAGATTGCTCACGGGCCTACAACTATTGCATTGACTTGATGGTTCTTATGCATGACAAACACAATGAGCCTCTGGACACAGCCCATTTCATTTGGCATGAGATCCGTCTTTGCAATTTCATTCAGTCACGCCAGTTTCCTCATGCTCCATTCATTCAGGCTTTGACTGATCATACTGCTCCATTTGAGGTGGTCAAGACTACTGTTCACTCTTGTTGGAAGCCTGCACCTCATATGCGTGTGGTGGCTGCTGCTCCGCCTACTGCCCCTTCACAGTCTAGGAGGTCTGCTGGAGGGACTCAGCCCACTGGTTCCTCTATTCCATCTTCCTCGACAGCTCCCCGTGGTCGCTTAGCGATGTTCATCAGCAAGGCTCAATCTGCCATCATGAGGTCCATCACTTTTAGCTGTCAGCAGAATCATGATGTCCAGAAGCGCCTCATCCTCTCCAAGAATCAGCTCAAGCAGCGCCTCCGTAACCGTGGGAGTCCCGTGAGTGACGATGATCCTATTCCTGCGGCTCCGTCCACCTCTACGTTCGGCTTCCCCTCTCGTGACAAGTATCCAGAGTTCTTTGATGATCTTGATGTCATCCGCCAGGAGTGACCGAGTGTGCCCCTTTTTTTATTTTGTTGCTCTCAAAGGGGGAGAAGTAGTATTACTTGGTATGTTGACCTTGGTATGTTGCTTGTGTTAGCCCTACTATAATTCGAACTTGGTATGTTGAACTTGGTATGTTGCTACCTATGTTATCGTATTATCTTGATCATGTGAGTCTATATTGATTACCTTGTGGCTATGGAATTGTTGTTTCCTTATCCATGTGTTATTATTGTTTCCTATGTGCATGCCAAATACATATATATCTTCTGGAGATACACATGCTTCCTAATATATTCATTGCATGCTCACAATGAGGGGGAGCCAAATACAAATAGAAACATCCACATACTTTGTATTCTTGCTCTCATATTTGTCAATGCTGACTATTTATTACAACTGTGATACTACATGTGTGATTGTCGTCAACAAACAAAAAGGGGGAGATTGAAAGAGCAATCATGCTCTTACATCAAGTTTTTTATGTTGATGACAATATACATGTAGGGGACTAACAATGGTTGTTAAGTAAATCTCAGGTGTTAGTCCCTGGTTTCATCGACGTGTGTGGATCAAGAGCATACAAAGTAATTTTGCTCAAGGATGAAGTATCAAAAGTGATTTCATATTTATTTCCTTGAGTATAGGATCCCGCACTATTAAGAGGGGATCGATAGGGTTAGCTTAAGACTTGCTCATTTCAATAACAACCGTTCAAAACTAGGCTAGTGTTCCAACTTTATGTCCTTTGATAAGGTTCTGTCTCTGGCATACCGGATGTCCGGGCTTGACCCCGGATGTCCGGGCTCATGGCGGATATCCGGCCTACAGGCCGGATTTTCGGGCCTAGCTATCCTGAATGCATTTTTTTTGGTATCACCTACCGGATGTCCAGCCCTCTATGTCGAATGTCCGGGCCCTCATGCCGCGCCAGATGTCCGGGCCTTATCCCGGATGTCCGGCCCCTTCTACCATAGAACAACGGGGTTTCTGTAACCACCCACTACTAGGAAAAGGGCTATAGATAGGATTGATACTAATGGCGCACCAGGCAAGCAGTGCGCCACTACTATATTCTAATGGCGCACCGGTTGGTGGTGCACCATTAGTCTGGAAGACACTAATGGCGCACCAGGTACATGGTGCGCCACTAGTATTGATTTTTTTCCATTTTTCCATACACTCTAATGGCGCATGATGCAAAAGTGCGCCATTACTAGTTAGAACTAGTAATGGCGCACCACCCATACAGTGCGCCATTAGTATATTTTTTTTTCTTTTTTGCAAACCTAATAATGGCGCACCGTGTCGAAGTGCACCATTACTAGTTTAAACTACTAATGGTGCACTTTCCCACAGTGCGCCATTAGAATACATATGTTTTTTTACTATTCTGCAAAAACTGCTAATGGCGCACCACCCGCAGGTGCGCCATTAGTAACCAGGGTTACTAATGGTGCATTTGCTGCTTGTGCGCCATTAGTAACCTGGGACCAACAAGATATTTTGGACAGCCAACCTACCCACTCACTTTCCCCACTTCATTCTCTCCACCTCCTCCTCCAAGCTTGTCTCGTCTGCCTCCTCCTCCTCACCTCATTTCCACCATAGATTCATCAAAATTAAGTGGTCAAATTACCTTTTTTTGATAGGTAAGTAAGGGGAAAGCTATCTTCATGATGTAGATCTACTGTTTTTCTCTCTAGCTCGCTCCAACAACGTGCACGTGCACTTTTTGTGGCCTAGCTAGATCTATGTATGTTTGTGGTGTTTCTTGTGTTTGTGGTGTTGCATATATGTTTGTGTTTGCAGGTACCCGTATTTGAAATGCAATAGTTGCCAATATTTTGCCGAAATGTTGATTCATTTCCATTTCGGCGAGAATTTTGGCACTGTGCATTCTTTTTGGTCCTATTTTTAGGGAAGGTCATGCCAAATTTTTTCTTGGTTCTAAAATATCGTTTTGCTCTACCCCGCAGGCAACCATGGTCCGCACGATGAGCAAAGGCATCGTGAATAGGTTTCCCCACTGCCCACCGCCGGGAAAGAAGCAAAAGGCGCTAGAGCCGGAAAAGAAGTGAAAGGCGCCAGAGCCGCTGCTGAAGGTATGGAAAACGAGGTCTGTTTTCTGGGACTTGCCGTACTGGAAGATCCACCGTGTGCCTCACAGCCTTGATGTCATGCATATCACGAAGAACGTGTGCGAGAGTCTGCTTGGTACCTTGCTCAACATGCCAGAGAGGACCAAAGATGGGCCGAAAGCAAGGGCAGACTTGAAATCAATGGGCATCAGGCAGGAGCTTCACGCTAATGATGATGATGATGATGATGATGATGATGAGGCGAAGCAGGACACAGAAAGTCGCCAAGAAGACCGGAAATGACTACCCTCCCGCGTGCTTCACTCTAAGTCAGGAGGAGATCGAGTAGTTTTTCACCTGCCTCCTAGGAGTAAAACTTCCTTACGGTTACGCGGGGAAGATAAGCAGATACCTAGACCCAGCGAAGCAGATGTTCCGCGGCATGAAGTCTCACGACTGTCACATGCTGATGACGCAGATACTTCCAGTTGCAATCCGTGGGATCATGGATGCGCATGTCCGTGAAACGCTATTTGGCCTATGCAACTTTTTCGATGTCATCTCTCGGAAGTCCATTGGCGTGAGGCAACTCGGAAGGCTACAGGAAGAGATCATGGTGATACTATGCGAGCTTGAGATGTACTTCCCACCTGCATTCTTCGATGTTATGGTCCATCTGCTGGTCCATATCGTGGAGGATATCATCCAACTCGGGCCAACGTTCCTGCACAGCATGATGCCGTTCGAAAGGATGAATGGTGTCATCAAAGGATACGCTCGAAACATGTCACATCCAGAGGGGAGTATAGCCAGGGGCTTTCTGACCGAAGAGTGCATCTCCTACTGCATGAATTATCTAGGCATGGAGAACCCCGTTGGTCTGCCCGTCAACAGGCACTTCGGCAGGCTCGCTGGATGGGGTCACCATGAGGGTCGCCGCGAAATGCATGTCGACTTCGAGGGTCGACTCGCCGACTTTGAAAGAGCAAACCTAGTCGCGCTACAACACATAGACGTGGTCGATCCTTGGGTGGTAGAGCACAAAATCTTTATTGAGAAGACGTACAATGACCGAGGCCAACAGAGGACGGACGGAGATATAATCAAAGAGCACAACTCATGTTTCATGCATTGGTTCAAGCAGAAGCTTCTGTCGTACCCTTTACATGAGGATTCTTCCGCGGAAGAACAACTCATATTCGCCTTGTCACAGGGCGCCGAGCACAACCTGATGACCTATGAGGCGTACGATATCAACGGCTACACATTCTACACCGAGGACAAGGACATGAAGAGCGATGGTTATCAGAACTCCGGGGTAACGATGGAATCTTACACCGGCAACGACAAGGACGGATACTACGAAAGGATCGAGGAGATCTGGGAGCTGAGCTATGCTGGAGAGAATGTCCCGATGTTCCGTGTCAGATGGGCCAAGAGCGTCCTAAAAGAAGAACGGTATTTCACCACCATGGTTATACCCGAAGCCAAATCCAAGACCGCGGGCGCAAACGTCACCGCAAAAAATGAGCCATGGGTACTGGCTTCCCAAGTGGACCAATGCTTATTCATTACCGACCCGCCAAAGCCCAGTCGTGTTGTCGTGAGGAGAGGCAAAAGGAAGATCATCGGAATGGATGGAGTAGCCAATGAGCAAGACTTTGACAAGTACGGCGACCCAAAGATCGAACATGACGACGACGATGAAGTAGCAGCACACACCACAAGAAGAAGCAGGACCACCCTACCTAAAGGACGTCCATTCCACAAAAGAACTCCATTTGCGAAAAAGAAGGGCAAGAATATTGTGAACAGATAGCTAGCTAAGATCGATTGTATTTAAATCGTAGTCTTCATTTCTCGATTGTATTTCATGGGCACTTTTTGATATCATGAATATTTTTAAATTTCATGGGCACTTTTTGAATTCATGAGGACACTTGATCTCGATCCCCCTCCATCTCGATCTCGATTCCCCCTCCATCTCGATCTCGATCCCCCTCCATCTCGATCCCACCCGCACCCTCCCCCGCTAGCTCCACCGCCG
>NC_041389.1:679677671-679690173 GCF_002162155.2 Triticum dicoccoides
TCCACCGCCGTCGACGAGCACCCGGCCCCCCGCACCCTCTCCCGCTCCACCGCCGCCGCCGATGATATTTTCAAGTAACTAATTGGAACATATTTTAAAAAAAAATATTACTGTTTTTATAAAAAAATATTACTGTTATGATTTAACAAGTTTGAACATATTTAAACACAAATAAATATAAAAAACATCATTTAAAATGCATAAAAAAATATTGGGGAGCCTGGGAATCGAACCCAAGACCTCCTGGTGTGTGTGTTGCGTGCTGACCAGTCGGGCTAGTGGGTGGGTTCGATTGTAGATAGGGTTAGGTTGTAGATAGGGCTAGTGGGATAGATTAGAACAAAATTCTAATGGAACACCGAGCGCTGGTGCGCCATTAGAGTAGTCGTACTTATGGCACACGAGATGGTGGTGCGCCATTAGAATAGTCGTACACTAATTAAATCCCCAATCTCTCTATTCTCTCCCTGCCTCATCGATCTCACCCGCTGCCCCCCCGTGTTCGCCGTCCCGCCTTGCTCCGCCCCCTCCGTTCGCCGCGCTTGCACGCCATCGGCGACGCCGCCGCCTCTCCTGGCTGTGGTCTTGTGCTGCCCCGACGCCGCCGCCCCGACCGCCGCCGGACTCCACCCCCGCCGCCCCCGCGCCCCCCGAACGGGATCGGCCGAGCGCACGCGCTAGGGTTCCTCACCCCGCCGCCCGCTCCTATCCTCTCCTCCTCCCTTCGACGAGCGAGGGCCTCCTCCGGCCCCTGCAGCAGCCGGCAAGCGCGGCCCCGACGCGCCCACCCCGCCTGCCCCTGCCGTCCTCCGCCACCGGTCACCTCCGCAGCAGCCGGCGAGCCAAGGACGGTGCCGTGACCCTCGCCTCCAACCCCGAGCTCCCCTGCTTCCTCTATGCGCTGTCCAAGGTGAGCTTCCCTGCCCCTTCTCCCTCTCTCTCCATGTCCTAGACATCAAGATCAAGAGAATTATGCTTTTAATTAAAATTATGCTTTGAACAGTAGATACAAAAAACAGAGTATGGACCACTCATCCAATATTTTAAGTGTTCTGATTCATAAGTAAATCGCCTTAATTCATTCAGTGTAGGGGAAACATAGAAGAGAATTCAACATCCTTGGTCTGTTTTATACTCAATTCATAAAATAAATTGCCTTCAATATTTTCCCTCAAGCAATGTTAAGCATCAACATATACTCCAAGTTTAATGTTTGACACAAATTCAGTTTAATGTTTGACACAACTGTCCAGTACCAAAGACTTAGGAGTATTGCAAAAAATTAAGATAATGGTAACTGGCTTTTCTTCTTTTCAACAACACGCGGGTTGATGGTTTGATAGGCTCCTAACGGTTCATGTATCATCACTTACTGACATCCCAAACATATGCAGAAATATGCCTCTATGGCCTAGACCTACAACTATCTCCTGCTATGGATGTTTGCTGAACCGAATAAATTAATGCAATATGTGCTGAACAATTTTACAACATGTCCTTGTACAAGCTTGTTGTGACACTTTTTTTTGTCCTAAGTTCCAATTTTACAGAGAGATGCCTCCTAGAGTCACTAAAGTTCATTCTTCTAGAGCTCATGATAATAATAGTCATGTTGGGACTCGTGTAAGGAAGTAACAAAAACATACTGCTCTTTAGTTCACTGTTTTCTTCTTTCTTCTGTTTTTACCTACTACCTGAATGTAATGGCTATAAAGCCCCCTTTCTCATTTCATTTGAACCATGTTGTTGAACTGGGTTAAACCCCAGCCGCCAGAGGCATGCTTTACCCTATGCGCTCCCTTCCAAGTAACAAAAACCCTAAAGCCAAGTGCATGTTCCACTTAAAGTTCTCTGAATGTTTAGTTTCAGTCTTTGGAATAGTTGTGTTCTTGACATAACTGCATTTTGAAAATTTGTCAGATGTAGTTGTGGGCACAGAGTGGTAGTTAATTTAGACATTTTTTTATATAAGTTTCATTCTGGTACAAGGCAAGATTCAGTCTAGGGATTTTGTTTTTGTTTTTGTGGTTCAATGCTGTCATTGTCCTAGCCCATGCTTGATGTTTATGGTCTTTGAGAATGTAGTTGGATATTGATGTAGTACTGATGCCCCTGGCTTGGGCTCGTGGTTCAGTTCTGTAGGACCGATCCCCTAGCTTGGGCTTGTGGTCTTTGAGAATGTAGTTGGATATTGATGTTTTTTGAGAAACACAGTACCAACATGTCGATAATGATTTTGGCAGTAGTGTGAGGCAGCAGCGTGCGGAGCAATTCCTTCGTTGGATAATGATTTTGCAGGTACCCCGGGAGGCCCTTGAGTTTGCCGGAATGTCGATTAACTTCCGTTCCGGCAAATACGGGTACTCCATATGTCCTATTTTCAGCAAAGGTCATGCTGAAATTTTCCGTGAATTTTAGCATGACTTTGCTAAAAATAGGACATATGGGGTACTTGAGACTAATGCATGGGCCGGTGTATCTTAGTACTTAGTTAAGTAGGATCAACTGCCCCTTTATTCTTGCTGCATTAAACCATAGGTGGCAATAGAGCCAAGTGATTAGGCCCAACTTAGAATTCTCCTTAGCATCAATAAACCCTAGATGATAAACCCAACATAGGTGGCAATAGAGCCAAGTGATTAGTGCCAAGTGATTAGGCCCAACCTAGGATGCCTCAGCGTCGACAAACCCTAAATGATGAAACCTTGGCTTCTATAGGGTGCCTCGGTGTCGATGAGAACCTAAATGATGTACGCTTAGGCTTTTAGGGTGCCTCGGCGTCGACAAACCCTAAATGATAAAAGCTTACCTTTTAGGATGCCTCGGTGTCGACAAACCCTAAATGATGAGACCATGATCTTGTTCCTTGACAATAACCAACTTTTTGACCAAACTTTTTTCCTATTTAGAGCGAAACATGGCCCACAACGATGAGGCCGGTCGTTCGGGCGGCAAGGAATTCTGGGAGCTATCCCAGGAGATGGAGGAACAACCTCACCGCTATGAGGATGCCGCGGAAGACACCAATCCTGATTACACAACCCCTAGTGGCGTCGGGGATGACACCACTGATGGTGCCGCCGAGGATGCCACCACTGATGATGGCGGCGCATACACAGATGGCAGCCAACCGAAGAAGCAAAGGAAGGACCGGCGTCCGAATGCGCTCCACACCCTCAAGGAGGAATTCACTCAAGTGGACTCCGACGGGAATCCAACGGAGCCCAAACATATAGTCAAGGGGTACTCGGTTCAGCTCTGGTGCATTCTCCGGAGCACCATCTCGATCAACACCGAGAACCTTAGGCATAAGGACCGAGGGAATTTGCGCAACCTCCTCTTCACGAAGCTGCACGAACGATACAAGTTCCCCGCCGAATTTGAAAACACATGCCTCTCAGGGAATAAAGTGAACAGTGCCACCCTCGTGAAGATGAGCACGGCCCTGTCTACTTGGAGAAGCGCGGTGAAGAGAATGATTGATAAAGGTGATACTTATGAGAAGATCAAGGCGAAATATCCTTTGATGAGCGAAGATGAGTACAAGGAGTTCAAGATCAAGTGCGAGAGCAGCACAACCTCCAAATCAAGTCAGTGGGGGAAAGAAATGCGGGAGTTGAACTTAGGGGAACACAAACTCGGTCCCGACGGTTACAGAGTGGCGGAGCCTATATGGGACAAGGAGGACGCGGAGCGTGCCGAGCAATGGCTTGTCCACAAAATGGGGGGCATACTATACCGCTGGTGTGCGGAAGGAGAAAAAGACCAGCTCGGAAAGCCAGACGCGCGAGGTTGAAGCACTCAAGGCACAAGTGGCGCGGATTCTGGAGCTTGTCCAAGAGCAAGTGGAACAACAACTGGAAACGAAGCTCAACGCCATGGTGCCTACGTTGTTTCATGGGCTGACGACATGGATTGCGGGCGGCCAACAGGGGCCTCCCCCGGTTCCCAGCTTCACGGCCAGCAACTCGCACAGTGCGCAGGCGGCGCCATTGGTGTCTCCGGCGGCGGCGCCATTGGTGTCTCTGGCGGAGGTGGTATTCGTGTCTCCGGCGCCGGCACGGTCATTGGAGCTTAATGCACCCGGGTGTACGACGGCCGGCACCTCGCCAGCAAGCGCCCCCTCCGTCAGTTGCACCCCCGCCGTTGGCGGTGCCTCGACATTAGCCGAGCTCGACGGCATCACGGTAACTAAGCCTCTCGGCCGATGACTTCATCTCCTTGCCTTTGACTGGGCATCCCTGACGCCCTGTACATGTTTTCGCAGGGCGCCGCCGATGTTCCTTGCACTCTTCTGCACTTCGTGGGCGCCGAGTTGGTCAATGTCACCAAGGGCAGAATCGTTCAACCGGGCAACCGCATGTTCCACGGTAATCCGATGGCACCCACAATGTATAGGGTTGAAGTGGTTCGGGTGCTGCCAGGCTGCGACGAGCTGTTACCTCCGATTCGACCCGCTGGGGCCGATGAAGAAGAAGAGATGACCCTCAGCGCCTGTGTAAACTGGCCCCTGCTTTGGCCGAAGAGCCATATTCATTTGGGGGCGGGGGACACCACCCCACAGACAAGACCGCCAGTCGTGCCGGCGCGAAGCCATGGCAAGAACGCCGCAATGCTACCGGACCTGCCGGACATCCCTGTGCCGGACATCCCTATGGCACAGGATACGGACATCCCTATGGCACAGGATCCGGACGACGACAACAACGATGACGGTACATGTACCAAAGTCGATAAGTACTTTGCCGAACATGGGTACGCTGACGAGTTCTGCGGGCCTCTTTCTCAAGAACCCAACCAAGACGACCGCAATCTAGCTGGTACGGCGGAGAAATCCAATTGCAATAGGCGTCATCTAGCGTTCAGTTCTCAGGACACGCCTCTATCTCCCGCCTTCACCGAGCCTCAGATAGCTGAGGTGCGAAATATTATCAGCCCCAACACGCTCAAGAAGGCGGTCTGTGAGCAGAACTCGTTCCCATTACAGGAGATCAAGAAGAAGGGACGGAAGCGAAAGACTAACAAGGGTGCCGGTGCGAGCTAGCCGGCATCGAGTTCGATCCGTGCTCAGGACGGACCACCTTCACCTATGGATATCTCGAGGAGGGTGCATGTGGCGATGCTACCGCCAAATATGCTGAATGCTGCAACCGGTGCTATGCGGAGTATGCATGACAGTGTTCTTTCTTTGGAGAAGCGGCGTCTTAGAGAGAATGATGTGGCATACTCCGTTTTCGTGGCCAAGGTGCCAGAGGGCAAGGGCTTTGTGGATGGCGACATCGGGGGTACGATCGTCTTGCGGTTTGATGACATCTTTGCTATGTTTAACCTTCATCCACTGCACTACACCTTCGTTTGGCTGTTTTCGCTGACTATGGAGATGCGGATCATTAGAGACAAGACCCCAGACATCGTGATAGTCGACCCCTTCTACATGCGTGCCAAGCACTTGAGCAGCACTGGGGACCGCCAAGTTGCGAGTTCACACCTCGAAGGCGTCATTCTGGCAAACCCAGATAAGGATAACTTCCTTGTGGCTTACTTTCCCGAGTAAGTCATCCCTTAACCGCCCCGTAACATATGATTTCTTAGATTTCGATCGTTCTTTATTTTTCCAACATTCCATGTTCTGTGCAGTGACACACATTGCACACTCATCCTCTTAAGCCCGAAATATTCCATGGCCACGTATTTCGACCCGAACCGTAACTCCAAGATAGACTACACAAATGTCAAGAAAGTTCTTGATGATGTTCTCCCTGGCTACGCCAAATCTGGAGGCACCTTCACCAGGGCAGTTCGTATGTACGGCAAGCACACCTTCTCACACAATACGAATTTCTGCTGCGTCAAGCAGCCGCCTGGCGGTCAGAAGGATGCCTACTACGCCCTCCATCACATGCGGGCGATCGTAAGGGACCATCATCAACTTCTGCTACCACGTAGTCTCAAAGTTTGGGCCGCGAGGTTGTCGGCAAACCAGGATGCGGACCTCAGACAAGAATTCTTTCGCATCCAGTCGGAGTTTGCGGACATCATCCATCAAGATGTCCTTCATACCTCGGGGCAGTTCTACCTCAGATATCAACCGTCCAACAATGAGATAGATGGAACGCTACAAATGCAGGGTGACAACGACTGTGATTTCATGACCATCACGACAGACGGCGGCTTCATCCACGCTCCTGTCCGATGAGTCGAGTCGAAAGTAGTGATGTGTAGTTCTGAAACATTGATTGGCTCATGTTGTAATTAAAGTTTAATGAATTCGTATGTCTCTTTGGTTTGGACAGTCATTCAACTTAGATGTAATTGATGCTATTTATTAGTAGGAGCATGAATCGTGCTATTAATGTCTTTCTTTTCTCTTCTGATCCTTTTGTTGCATACTTACATATTCCTTATGTATTTTCTGTTGTTTGGCTTGTGCGTAGAGATGCCGTCGTATGTCGTGTACAAGGGTAAGGTTCCCGGAGTCTATGACGACTGGGAGGAGTGTCGGCGACAGGTTCACTGTTTTAGCGGTAACAGTTACAAAGGGTACACCACTAGGGCGGAGGCCGAATCTAGATACGCCCGCTATGTAGCGGGAGAGAGGAGGGAGCGTTGGAGGAACCGGATGATGACCAGTTTGATCACGATGATGCTCATCGTGATGACCACAGCTCTCTTTTATGTGATGGTAGTTTAGATGATCGATATCGACTTGTAATGTGAAGACAAACTCGATACTCGCGGTCTAGAGACTTGTAATGTTTTATCTTTGTTCGGTCTTTTGAATTCGGATACTAATATGATGAATTTTATTCGGAGACTAATCTTCTATTGTATTCGATGAATCTGCTGTTGCTGTGTGCTGCTGTCTATATTCTGTCCAATAATATATTTTGTAACCTGTGCAAAAAACAGAAAAGCAAAAGAAAAACCAAATATTCATACTAATGGCGCATCAAGGCAGAGTGCGCCATTAGTATGCCAAAGGATACTAATGGCGCATCAAGGCAGAGTGCGCCATTAGTATGACAAAGCACATGATTACATATGGCCCCCCGGGAGGCACACTAATGGCGCATGGAGTAACATACTAACGACGCACTGCTTGGTGCGCCATTAGTATACCAGATACTAATGGCGCACCAGTGGTGCGCCATTAGTATAAAATTCTAGTGGCGTGCTACTAATGGCGCACCGGTAGTGCGCCATTAGTAGGCAAAACCGGTGCGCCATTAGTAAGCCTTTTCCTAGTAGTGACCTTGTGATCACGCGGGATGTCCGGTCTCCTACCGGATATCCGGGCCTTCCTGATACGACCGGCTGTCCGGGCTTGGGCCCCGGATGTCCGGCCTCTCTGTTTTCTGCTCTACCTTTGTTGTGTTCCTTGTGTGCCCTTGCCAATCCGGATGTCTGGCCTCTAGCCCGGATGTCCGGCCTGGCCGTTCATTTACACTATAACGGCCACATTTGCACTCACACTATATATAGCGTTTCTCCGCCATGGGAGAGGGTTGACCACTCACTTTGAACAAACCCTAGAACACATTTCTTGCTCTCTCTCCCTCCTCCACACCAAATCATAGATCCCCAAGGGATTTGAGAGCATTTGTGAGAAGTTGTACAATCAAGTGATAGATCCACTCCTTCTCCTTCTTTGCACCGAAGGAATTCGTGATTTGAGCAAGTTTTGAGTTTACCCCCATCGTTCTTGTTAGTCTTGGAGGTTGGAGACTCCTAGGCGGTAGGAGTCATTCGGAGAGGAATCGAACTTTGTGATTACCCTCGGAAAAGTTTGTGAGGGTTTGGAGACCACCCCAAGGTCTACCACTAGTGGTTGAGAAATGCCTCCATGGTGTTGTCTCAAAGGGAGAATAGGGTGAGCCTTCGTGGCGTTGGTGTGCCTTCGTGGTAACATCCACCTCTCCAATGGTGACTAGCTTCCCTCCAAGGAAGTGAACATCAGCCTACATCCTCGTCTCCCGGAGTTGCGGTTATTCCTAACTCTAACTCTGTACTTGTGGTTACTTGTCTCTTTGCACTTAAGTATATCGTATTGTGCTTGATTACTTGCGTGCTTGTGTTACTTGCTTAGTACTTAGTACTCACTTACAATTGTTAGGCTCATCTTCATATTCCGCATTATTGGCTAAAATTGCTAAGTAATAATTAAAATTGGTAATTGTACCTATTCACCCCCCCCCCTCTAGGTCCATCTCGATCCTTTCAGCTGCGACTAGGGTTTGCATGTGTTGCGAATAGCCACCACCACTTGCCGCCGACTGTGTGATCGGACCTAGTAGTCCGCCACACAGTGTTCCTCCCGCACGCACGGATACCGTCAGATGCGGTGCACTTCAGCCTATCCGGCGAACTTGTACATGGGATCAGACGACCGTCTGTTCGAGGGAGATCGGACAAGGAGGAGACGATCCACACGGACGCGCAGCCCCAACTCTTCTTCCGCTGCACGGCACTGCGCGTCTAGTGGTAACGATCAGTGATCCATCTCCCGTAGCATGTTCTTGGTTGTTCTGCGCGTAGGAAAATTTTAATTTGTAGTCGACGCACCCTAATGTAGATCCCAAAACTGAAGCCTTCTGCATCCTGCTAGCAGGCTTAGAGGTAGGCGGCATAGTATTTTTCATAAGTATTTTATGTATGTACGTGTGGGGCAAAGCCCATATGTAGATGGTAGCCCCTGAGACTCTGTCCAGATGAAGACAATCCGAACAGAGGAGCATTAACAAGTATGTCACGCATTGTTTTCTTTTTGACAGGCTTAAAAGCAGGAGGCCACTGCCCAGGCAACCGAAATTGCCGAGCTCAATCAGAAGCTCCGGATACCTGATGAGGAACTCGATCGTACCAACAAACGGTTCGAGGAAACCCAAGGTGTGCGGTTTGTCTGTATATTAGGAGTTTATGCGTGGTCAATTTGAAACAGACTATGGGTGTTATGAATATACTTGCAGTGGGCACAGCCGAGGTCGAGCCCCTCAAGGGTACCCTTGCAAAAGCCGGGATGGAGGCAAAGGCGAATAAGATGGCTGCCGACAAGGTGGCCAAGGCTCCGAAGGAAGAGCAAATCACCCACCGGAAACACGAGGCGCGGGTGGAAGAAATAGAGCAGGAGCTCAATGACGCCATCGCAAGGTGTGAATCCTTCGAGCAGAAGAGTTTGGAGCAGGCCTCCGAGCTAACCAAAGCTCTCGACAGTCTAAAGGAGGCCCGTGTTGATGCACAGGGCACTTGCCAGGAGATACAAGAGGCGAAGCAGATTGTGGCCGGTAAGGCCTTTATCATGCAGAGTAGATATAGTAGTAAGAGGTATATTTTACTCACCATAGTTTGGAGTTCTCTAGGCGCCTTACCTGATCTGCCGAGGAGCATTTTGGATGCCGCCACATTCTTTCGAGCCGAAGAGGGGAGCTCGACGGAGAAGTTATTCTTATCGCAGTACCTTGCGCCAGAACTCCCCGTGGTTCTCAGCGACCAGCTGAAGCAGTTGTCTGAGATGCACAGGGTGGCAGGATTGGGCATGGAGGATGTTATAAACGGCTTATGGCCAGCTGATCCCATCCCGAATAGTTACTTCGAACTCGTGCAGCGGCTGGTGGAGGCGCTCCTCGGGTCGATGTCCTCAAGCAGTTGTCCTGTATTAAGGGTGCCCGGATGGATTTTGCTCGTTGAGGGAGTCCTGGATTAGGAGATATCCGGACAGCCGGACAATATACTTTCGCCAGACTGTTGGATTATGAAGATACAAGACTCAAGACTTCGTCCCGTGTCCGGATGGGACTCTCCTTTGCGTGGAAGAGAAGCTTGGCGATTCGGATATTATATTTCCTTCCTTGTAAGCGACTCCATGTAAACCCTACCCCTCTCCGATGTCTATATAAACCGGAGAGTTTAGTCCAGATGAGGATGATCACAACATTGATAATCATCATAGGCTAGCTTCTAGGGTTTAGCCTCTACGATCTCGTAGTAGATCAACTCTTATAACACTCATATCATCAATATCAATCAAGCAGGAAGTAGGGTTTTACCTCCATCGAGAGGACCCGAACCTGGGTAAACATTCTGTCCCTTGCCTCCTATTACCATTAGCCTTAGACGCATAGATCGGGACCCCCTACCTGAGATCCACCGGTTTTGACACCGACATTGGTTCTTAATTGGGAGTTCCTCTGTGTTGTCACCGCAAGGCTCGATGGCTCCTTCAATCATCAACAACGCCGTCCAGGGTGAGACTTTCTCCCCCGGACAGATTTTCGTGTTCGGCGGCTTCACACTGTGGGCCAATTCGCTTGGCCACCTAGAGTAGATAGACAGCTACGCCCCTGGCCATCAGATCAGGTTCGGAAACCTAAACTAAATGGCCGACTTGATCTTCAACGGATTCAGGCCTATGCCAAGAGTGTCGTATAGTCACGATGAGCATGGCTTAGACCTGCTAACGGACAACACTCGAGATATCGCCCCTGCAGGAGCCCCGGACCTAAATCCGGGGCAGATTGCGTCGCCCGAGGACGGGTTGATGGACCCCGCCCCGGAGGCTGTGCACCCATTGTTGGTAGAGCCAAACACAGACTTCACCCCCAAGGAAGCCTGTGACACTGGACCCCCGGACTCGTATCCGGTTGCAGGTTCCAGACCGCGCACCTCCGAGCCCGCCGAATCAGGTTGGGCTCCAGTAATGGAGTTCACCGCTGCGGATATCTTCCAACGCCCGCCCTTTGGCAACGTGCTAAATTTGTTAAAGTCTCTTTCTTCGCCAGGAGTCTCTCGGCCGAACTATGTCCGGCTCGAGCACGAAGTAGGCGATGAGGGAATTCGTTGCCCACCCACCTCCCACTTCATAGCCACGGTCGATTATTTGACCGACGTGCTTGACTTCGACTCCGAAGACATCGACGGTTTGGATGACGATGTAGGACAAGAACAGGAACCGCCACCCACGGGGCGGTGGACAACCACCTCTTCACACAACATATATATGGTGGACACTCCGAAAGAAATCAATGGCGACGAGGCAATGGAGAATAACCCCTCAAAGAACAAAGCAAAGCATGGGCGTCGCCAGCGCCGCTCGAAGCCCCGCCACAGCAATACCGGCACAACAGTCAGAAACAATCCAGAAGATGCCGAAGATAAATACAGGCCCGATCAGCCTGCCTTCGAGCAGGCCGGACAAGTGACAGATGGATACTCGGCGAGGAACAACTACACGCCCCACTTCGAAGACGAAGTGAGCCTCGACGACGATGAATTCGGCATGCCTGAGGATCCCGCGGAACAAGTTCGCTTCAAGCGACGACTTATTGCCAGTACGAGGAGCTTGCAAAAGAAGCAACAACAGCTCAAAACTGACCAAGATGTGCTCACTGAAAGATGGACCAAGGTCCTGGCCACCGAGGAATACGGACTCGACCGCCTCGACAAAGAGCACACACAGCACAATTCACTACGTCAGCCAAAGAAGAAGAACCTAAGGCGCATACCCCGACGCCAGTATATCACCACGCTCCAGGACAATACGCAGGAAACACGAAGCAACATCCTCAAGCGTCGGCGCAATTGTCATAAACGTCAAGTCAGGAAAGTTGGTGCCAAATTCAGCGGCCCCTGATCCGGTCAGCGGAAAAAGAGCAGCTCAAGCCCATCCGACCCAAGCATCATACTCGATCAACCATGTGAAATCCATGATACCCCTAGAAGGGCGGCCAAGCATACCAATGCAGAATGCCGGATCCTCAAAAGCAAAATGGCCGGTCGCATGCCGGAAACAATGAAGGGAGGCTCCAAACAACGAAAGGCCGATCAAACATGGTGAGGTCAAAGGAAGATCCCCCCAAAAATACGGCCGATCATCTCTGACCACATCGATCGTCCGGACAACATCAGCCATAAGCAATTTTATTGCACTCACTATCAACCCAATAGCTGGGGGGATCCATTTCACACAAACCCCCACGGGCATAAAACTATCAACAACATCTCCTCAAAGATGCAAGGTGCAAAGGCCAAGTTTTAACTGGCCCACCATACTAATGGTTGTCTTCGGATCACCAAACAAATACCACGCCGAAGAATAAGCCTTCGGCACTGTCCCCTCCTACACAGTAATTACCACATAGTACCAGGAAGAACCACGTTGGCTTGATTCAACGGGGTATAACATTAGGCCAATCCCGCATGACATAGTCACAATTATGGGCAAGGCCGAACTCCACCCCCAGGGTGGAAATCCTACCGCTGCTGCAATAGCGAGCCATGCCTGTTTACCAAATTTTGATTCGGCAGCCAACTACCCGGGCACCAACAGAGGAGTCTGAGCTACCTTATGGCATGATAGCCTGGTTCACCCAGGCTCTGATCAGGCACCCGCGGTTCAACCACAGGACATGCAGCTGCCCTTAAGCATTTTTCTTTACAGACTAACCTCGGCGCAGAACATGACTGGCGACGTGGAATCAGCTCGGACGCACAAGGCAGGAGCACATAA
>NC_041389.1:679690609-679696145 GCF_002162155.2 Triticum dicoccoides
TCCGGATATAGTTCGGATCCACACGCAGCCTCCTCCAGTTCGGCCACAACAGGTTCAGCCAAAAAACACCTCTTTTTATAATTATAACCTGTACTCATATGCATAGACATGTCACTCCAGTACAATGCGTAGACTTAAATAACACTTACCGGCCGTCGTTCCTCATTCACGCCTTTCTGTCATAAATGGCACCCACGCCTCCTGTTATACCCCAATATGTCAGGGGCTTCATAATATCTATGATACGACAACAAAGTCCGACCACCTTTTCGGTCGCTCGGCACCCCGAACTTATAGCAATATATGCATTAGCTCCGAATCATGTCTTGGCTCATTAGTTGGGTTTGCCCGGCTCCCATGGTTTGGTACCTTACGTTCCGCTCTATCGGCTAAGGTAGCGCTGGGAGAACTACTGCGATTGTGTCCTGGTTCTTCTCGACGTGCACCTCAGTAGAGAAAGCCGAAAACTGGCTGTCATGATACGGTGAGACCTGGTCGCTGTTCGAGAGGTTGTAAAATCTTTAAAGATTTATTCTGCATAATGCCATTATAAATGCAAAGTGCGACAGATCGGCCTTCCGATCAGGCGCCGATAGAGCCCCTAGTACAGTCTTCAGAACACCAGGGGCTATGCCGACCATATTCGAATTCCTATGGCTAGGTGAGAGTGATAAACACTACTAGGAAAAGGGCTATAGATAGGACTGATTCTAATGGCGCACCAGGTAAACAGTGCGCCATTACTATATACTAATGGTGCACCGGTTGCTCGTGCGCCATTAGTGTGGAAGACACTAATGGCCCACCGTACTCACGGTGCGCCACTACTATTGATTTTCTTTCCCATTTTTCCATACAAACTAATGGCGCAGGTTGACAAAGTGCGCCATTACTAGTTAGAACTAGTAATGGCGCACGACCAAGACAGTGCGCCATTAGTATATTTTGTTTTTACTTTTTTGCAAACCTACTAATGGCGCACTATGCCAAAGTGCGCCATTACTAGTTTAAACTAGTAATGGCGCACTTTTCCACAGTGCGCCATTAGTATACATATGTTTTTTTTTACTTTTCTGCAAGAAGTACTAATGGCGCACCACCTGCCGGTGCGCCATTAGTAACCAGGGTTACTAATGGCGCATTTTGTGGTGGTGCGCCATTAGTAATCTGGGACGAACAAGATATTTTGGACAGCCCACCTACCCACTCACTTTCCCCACTTCATTCTCTCCACCTCCTCCTCCAAGCTTGTCTCGGCTGCCTCCTCCTCCTCACCTCATTTCCACCATAGATTCGTCAAAATTAAGTGGTTAAATCACCTTTTTTTGATAGGTAAGTAAGGGGAAAGCTATCTTCATGATGTTGATCTACTTTTTTTCTCCCTAGCTCGCTCCAGCAATGTGCACATGCACTTTTTGTGGCCTAGCTAGATCTATGTATGTTTGTGGTGTTGCATATATGTTTGTGTTTGCAAGTACCGGTATTTGAAATGCGATAGTTGCCAATATTTTGCCGAAATGTTGATTCATTTCCGTTTCGGCGAGAATTTTGGCACTATGCATTTTTTTGGTCCTATTTTTAGGGAAGGTCATGCCAAAAAATTTCTTGGTTCTAAAATATCGTTTTGCTCTTCCCCGCAGGCGACCATGGTCCGCACGATGACCGAAGGCATCATGAATAGGTTTTTGAGCTCCGCGAAGGCCGAGATGCTTCAAAAGAACGAGACGGAGATAAGATGTCCGTGTCGAAGATGCAAGCTGAAGAGCCTTATTGCGGACCCGGATTCCGGGCAGGTGCGGGACCACCTGCTCTTGCATGGTTTCATGGATGGCTATCGGTGGCAAGGTGATGAAGATGACTATGAAGTCGTCCATGGGGGCCGGGCAAGAAATGAGGAAGGGCAACAAGACAACCACCGCGGCGAGGGCGGGCGAGAAGACGAAGAATCTCCAGGACATGATCACGACGGTGATGATGTACACAATCATCATGTAGAAGATGTCGTACATGATGATGAGGAAGATCAAGACGAAGGGCATGATTATGAAGATGAAGATGCCGGAGCACACGACGATGGAGGCTGGGTGCAGGACCGTCATATTCAAGAGCTGCTTCGCAAGCAGACGGATAACGCAAGAGCTACCGCCCGAGAGAAAGCCAAGCTAGATCAACTGGAGATAGACACGGTTACTCCATTGTATGAAGGATGCAGGCCCGAGGATACCCGCCTAAAAGTAACGCTCATGGCTCTGGAGATGAAGGTAAAACACAAAATGACTAACGCATGCTTCGACGAGAACATGTCATTCTGGCACGAACGTCTTCCCAAGGGGAACAAGTGCCCGACCAGTTTCGAGGAGGCGAAGAAAATCATGTGTCCTTTGGATTTACCGCACGTGAAACACCATGTGTGCATGAACAATTGCATCATTTATCGGGACGAGCACGCGGAGTCTACCATATGTCCGGTGCGGCGTCACTCAATACAAGAAGAGGAAGAAAGCTCCTTGAAAATCGGTGTGGTACTTTCCGATCACTCCTCGTCTGCAGCAGTATTTCGTGGACCCTAAGGTTGCAAAGCTCCTGCGTTGGCACGTGGATAGGGAGGAGAAGAAGCGGGAAGATGACGGAAATGATCCGGAGATAAATAAAAAAGACAAGATGCTAAGTCACCCTAAGGATGCGAGCCAGTGGCAAGCGTTGAACTTCGAATACCCAGAATTTGGAAAGGATCCAAGGAACATCGTGCTGGGCGCGAGCACCGATGGAGTCAATCCGTTTGGCAGCCAGAGAAGCACACATAGCACCTGGCCTGTGTTTGTGTGGATGTACAACCTTCCCCCCTGGTTGTGCATGAAGAGGAAGTACATTCACATGAGTATGCTAATTGAAGGGCCGAAACAACTAGGGAACGACATCAATCTGTATCTGGGGCTACTGAAGGAGGAGCTAGACACGCTGTGGAAAACGCCAGCCAATACGTGGGACGTCGCAGAGAAAGAATATTTCCCTATGAGAGCCGCACTGCTCACGACGGTGCACGACTATCTTGGTTATGGATATCTCGCGGGGCAGGTAGTCCACGGATTTTCTGGATGCGTAAGGTGCATGGATGACACAACGTATCGCCAGCTAGATAGAGATCCCGGGTCTTCGAAAACCGTGTTCATGGGACATCGAAGGTGGCTTCGCGATGATGACCCGTGGAGGAAACGCAAGGATCTGTTCGATGGTGAAACCGAACACCGAAAATGCCCGTGTACGAGGAGCGGCGAGGAAATAGACGAGCTATTGAAAAATTGGAAAGACTACCCACTGCCGGGAAAGAAGCAAAAGGCACCAGAGCCGGGAAAGAAGCGAAAGGCGCCAGAGCCACTGCTGAAGGTATGGAAAACGAGGTCTGTTTTCTGGGACTTGCCGTACTGGAAGATCCACCGTGTGCCTCACAGCCTTGATGTCATGCATATCACGAAGAACGTGTGCGAGAGTCTGCTTGGTACCCTGCTCAACATGCCAGAGAGGACCAAAGATGGGCCGAAAGCAAGGGCGGACTTGAAATCAATGGGCATCAGGAAGGAGCTTCAAGCTAATGATGATGATGATGATGATGATGAGGCGAAGCAGGACACAGAAAGTCGTCGCAAAGGCAAAAAGGACAAGAAGACCGGAAATGACTACCCTCCCGCGTGCTTCACTCTAAGTCAGGAGGAGATCGAGCCGTTTTTCACCTACCTCCTAGGAGTAGAACTTCCTTACGGTTACGCGGGGAAGATAAGCAGATACCTAGACCCAGCGAAGCAGAAGTTCAGCGGGATGAAGTCTTACGACTGTCACGTGCTGATGATGCAGATAATTCCAGTTGCAATCCGTGGGATCATGGACGCGCATGTCCGTGAAATGCTATTTGGCCTATGCAACTTTTTCGACGTCATCTCTCGGAAGTCGATTGGCGTGAGGCAACTCAGAAGGCTACAGGAAGAGATCGTGGTGATACTATGCGAGCTTGAGATGTACTTCCCGCCCGCATTCTTCGATGTTATGGTGCATCTGCTGGTCCATATCGTTGAGGATATCATCCAACTCGGGACGACTTTCCTGCACAGCATGATGCCGTTCGAAAGGATGAATGGTGTCATCAAAGGATACGTTCGGAACATGTCACGTCCAGAGGGAAGTATAGCCAGGGGCTTTCTGACCGAAGAGTGCATCTCCTACTGCACGAATTATCTAGGCATCGAGAACCCCGTTGGTCTGCCCGTCAACAGGCACCTCGGCAGGCTCGCTCGATGGGGTCACCGTGAGGGTCGCCGCGAAATGCATGTCGACTTCGAGGGTCGACTCGCCGACTTTGAAAGAGCAAACCTAGTCGCGCTACAACACATAGACGTGGTCGATCCTTCGGTGGTAGAGCACAAAACCTTTATTGAGAAGACGTACAATGACCAAGGCCAACAGAGGACGGACAGAGATATACTCAAAGAGCACAACTCATGTTTCACGCGTTGGTTCAAGCAGAAGCTTCTGTCGTACCCTTTACATGAAGATTCTTCCGCGGAAGAACAACTCATATTCGCCTTGTCACAGAGCACCGAGCACAACCTGATGACCTATGAGGCGTACGATATCAACGGCTACACATTCTACACCGAGGACAAGGACATGAAGAGCGATGGTTATCAGAACTCCAGGGTAACGATGGAATCCTACACCGGTAAGGACAAGGACAGATACTACGGAAGGATCAAGGAGATCTGGGAGCTGAGCTACGCTGGAGAGAAGGTGCCGATGTTCCGTGTCAGATGGGCCAACAGTGTCCTAAAATAAGACCGATATTTCACCACCATGGTTACACCCGAAGCCAAATCCAAGACCGCGGGCGCAAACGTCACCGCGAAAAATGAGCCATGGGTACTGGCTTCCCAAGTGGACCAATGCTTCTTCATTACCGACCCGCCAAAGCCCAGTCGTGTTGTCGTGAGGAGAGGCAAAAGGAAGATCATCGGAATGGATGGAGTAGCCAATGAGCAAGACTTCGACAAGTACGGCGACCCGAAGATCGAACATGACGACAACGATGAAGTAGCAGCACAAACCACAAGAAGAAGCAGGACCACCCTACCTAAAGGACGTCCGTTCCACACAAGAACTCCATTTGTGAAAAAGAAGGGCAAGAAGATTGTGAACAGATAGCTAGCTAAGATCGATTGTATTTAAATCATAGTCTTCATTTCTCGATTGTATTTCATGGGCACTTTTTGATATCATGAATATTTTTAAATTTCATGGGCACTTTTTGAAATCATGAGGACACTTGATCTCGAACCCCCTCCATCTCGATCTCGATTCCCCCTCCTTCTCGATCTTGATCCCCCTCCATCTCGATCCCGCACCCTCCCCCGCTAGCTGCACCGCCGCCGCCGAACCACCGCAACCCTCCCCCGCTCCACCACCGCCGACGAGCACCCGGCCCCCCACACCCTCCCCCGCTCCACCGCCGCCAACAGGCACCCCCTGCACCCTCCCCTGCTCCACCGTC